>NW_027150967.1:0-84463 GCF_018691715.1 Phytophthora cinnamomi
AAAAGAAGCGATCGGTCAAGACCTTTGCACTATGAAGTCGTTGAAGCAACTTTTTTTTTTTTGGCGCGTAACCCGCGGAGCGACTTCACGTGGTGGGAGAGGATCGAAGATCCCTCAGGGGAGAGGAAACCTGAAAGGGCTCAGTCCTTAACTCGTTGGTCTCTCCATACGGGCACCCTCTCCTCGCGACTCCCAAGTGGAGAGAGGCCCTGAAGGACTCGATCCAGCCAACTTCGTTGGTCTCCTTAAGGCTCTTAGTCAGCTATAAGCTCATCAAGACGTGCATACACATCGTCTCGATCCGCTTTGAGAATCTCCAACTGGAGTCTGCTGTCTCAAAGACCAACTTATGAAGAGACAGGAGACCTGCCGCAAGTCAGCAGTCATCTGAAGACCTTCAGATCCAACTGTTTCATCCTCGACGATGTAAATCTGGTTGAAACGTGGAGTTGATACAATGATAGAGGCCTGCCTTCAGCGATTCCTGAGACACAGTATCCGAGGGTGCATAAGTGTCATCACGGTCGTTTTTGTGCTTTAATACAAGGCTCAATTTTCAGTAGACCAATACGCGCACAGAGTCCTCACGGTCAAAACAATGGCTTTTAGACGTCGATACTATGTATATAATGGCAGTAGAGCTAAGCATTGAACCAGCACAAGCGATAGCTTGGAACAGGACTTATAGGACCAACTGTCGAGACAAGACCTCCAGTTGCTTGAAGTACCGCCACACCAGTTGCTCCAGCGTCTATAGATTGGTTGAAACGGTTATTCCACGCAATTCATATAGAGGCGCATAGTCGCAATACCTACCTACCAGTGGTTGAGCGAGATAAGTAATTTGGTTTGATCATTTGGTTCTAACAAAATCATTGTTTGTAAAGGTTCCTATATACAAAGGAATGGTTGAAGATGATACTCTTTGCTACCGTTAGTTAATTCGATAACTCCTCGTACTGGTGTTGCGTTGCTGCCATACCAGTCTTGAACAAGTATTGAAGAACTACCATCTAAGCCATTGCAATCCATCGGACAGTCGTAGCAAATGGGATTAGTCGCCGTTTGTGGGGTTGATTATTACGCCTGATACAGCTTGAAACAGGTTCCCCAGCAATCGCCCCCACACCTAAAGCCTCCTCCAATTATTAAGAGTGCCTGTAGGCTGACTCGTAGCCAATAGCTCCACTCATATAAATACTGCGGAATTGATCCAGAGATGTTTGTTGGTTAGACTGACATTGTAGTTCCGGCGAGTGGGCATCGGCTATATATAGCAGCCGCTATAGTAACAGTAACGCCAGTACTTGCAGCGATGCAAAGCAACAAACTATTCATTACAGCAGATTGCGCTGCTTCAGAAGCAGCAGTGCGGTGAATTGGATGTATAGTTTGCCTAGCGTAAGCTAATTGAGGACAGGATAGTCAAGAAGCTAGAGTTGTCGAAAGCCGACGAAGAGGTTTCTGGCCCCAATACCGCTAGCTACTAAACAACCAAAATTAGGACTTGTTGAAAAAAGTTGTATTCGATAAAGGTTACAATGCCAGATGCTGCAATAGTGGTTGCTCAGCAATGGATCCGATAAATTGAATGAATCCGCTTATTCCAAGACCACCAGAAATAACTAGAGCTCCAGTAGTGGTGCTACTCGAAGCTGTTGTAATCTCAAGTAGTACTTTCAGCATTAATCCATAAGCTGTATGCATTAGATCGTCATATACTAGTGCCAGGGCGGGGCTATTATCGATATATACGAGTGGCAGCATTTGTAACGGTTGTTGATGAAAAAACCACCAATAGTAGGCTGTGCATGGCTCGTAACTACAGAGCTCGGGAAGGTGCCTGACGAATTGATTTTATGGTCGTTGATATTGGGTAGTAGCTGGATACCATTGATTCCCAGGACGGATAATATGCTGCAGCTGTGCATCAATCATGTGATATTTTTAGAAATTCCAAGTGAGGTAAGAGTACCAGAGCCGTAATATTAGGCTGACTAGTAGTTATTGGTTCCGCTAATGTTACCAGAGCAACTTATTCCAGTTAGAGTGCCAAGAGACGTAATATTAGGCTGAGATGATGTACTCAGAGTACCACTGATATTTCCACTCACCGTAAGACCGGTTAGCGTACCAACGGAAGTGATATTAGGCTGAGACGATGTACTCAGAGTACCACTAATGTTTCCACTCACCGTAAAGACCGTTAGAGTATCAACGGAAGTGATATTAGGCTGAGATGATGTACTCAGAGTACCACTAATGTTTCCACTCACCGCAAGACCCGTTAGAGTACCACGGATGTGATATTAGGCTGAGATGATTATTACTCAGAGTACCACTAATGTTTCCACTCACCCGCAAGACCGGTTAGCGTACCTAACGACGTGATATTAGGCTGGACTGCGGTTGGATGGTTCCGTAAGGTTTGCAGATGATTGCGAATTGATACCAGTGATATTGCCCGATGCATCAAGTACCAGTGATTTCGATAAAGCTGCAGTGCCAAGGTGTAATACCGATTACGTAGCTGGCGCCGATGACACTGCTGCACCGTTAACAGTTAGACTTGAGCAGCGAAGTGCTCCTAATCGCTGAGTGATCCATCTGGGGCAACGCAAGAGCGACTCCAGGAGTTGCTGTTCCAGCTGTTATGCTCTAATATAGCTCGTCGGTAATCATTAATACCGAGATATAGTGTTTGGGCGTATGCATATGTCAATATCCCGTCTGATCAAGGAGAGGTAGAATGCTGGGTTATAGCAATTAGAAATGAATAATGGTGGTGGATAACTAATCCTGTCATTTTAGCCTCTTTATTAACCGTCAGACGATTTTCTTAATCATGAGCTCTATTCCTTACTGGAGGTTCTCTGCCAAAATAGCAAAGGCTAAGTCGGTAGGTGATATCAAAGAGCTTGAATCAAAAAGCTATAGAATGGATTATCCTTGGCCCATCGTTCTCAGGCAAGAACAACCTGGTTTTCATATTCTAAAGCATTCACCTCAGTTACAGCCATCTTCACATCATCGCGAGAATCCTCATCAGGAGCTGTACGACTATCTCAAGGACAAGTGGAAGGATTCATCACGTTTCAGCGAGACTCCTCCGCAAGTCGATGCCATCAGACACACCTCCAGGCAGCAACCAGACACATCGATGATTCAAACGATAAGAGTCTACAGAAGAACGTTTTCAGTCATTATTTCACGAGAGGTCATAAATTTAGTTGGTACGATATTTCTGAACCACAGCTGGTTTGGTACTGATAAGATGATTCGTTTGAATCGGTATGTAGCGATACTGAGAGCTAACTCTCGTCGCGATCTAAAGCTACTAATAACCGATTTCAACATTGCTGGTCTCACGGAGGAAGGCATTCTGCATTATTATAATCGAGCTGTCGGGCGCGGAAAGGGCCAGATGCTGTTCATAGACTCTGTAAAGGGTCAAATCAGGTATAATTGTGATCAGCCAATAAATTAAATGGCGAAAACTATTGATCGATTATATAACAAATATGAGTAGTTTCGTCAAGATTGATAATACTAACTTAGTCCAAAACGGCGAATAATGCCTGGCGATATCAATTTCAGGCTCAGCTTGTAATTTCCAAGATGTCGAGGCTTCGATTCAATCGATTTCACTGTACACTCCGGTTCAACATCGGTTCAGGGCAATTCCTAACACCAGTTTCGCGAGTGTGAAGTGCCTACTGCTGCTACCCTTCTACTATATAGTGTCAATCTCCAAGACGGATACTACTTGTACTCCGATATCAACCGAAACATACAACGGCGCTGGTCGCAGCTGGAGCGTATCTGATTGATAGTAATGGAAACAATGTTTTCTACATTCAGATCGAAGAGAATTCAAACCATTATGCGTGTAGCTGATTGCTCAGCTACGCCCTCATGGCTTCCAACTGGATACGCGACCAGCAACGGGTCTGTATTCGACACGAGAACTGGTCTCCAACGACGACACGAGTTCCGCGTTTGATCAGAATAATGCCAATTTTGGTTCGATTCTTGGTTTTACAACAGGAACATATCCAAGTGCATCTCAGACGGCTTCTACGAGTCTTCTGAGCAATACCATTCAGCTATCAGCCTTCTACGAGCTACATAGTTCGGTGTGATCTTATCAGGAATGACTTCGTGATTTCGGGAGATACGATGGCCTTTTGATAAAGGAAATGCTGGTATAGGTCGTGGTCAGTACTTCCCATCGCATGAAAGCTGGGTGCCAGACGCATGACGACCCTCGGGCGAGCATTACCCTCTCGATATGGAACCAGAACAATCAACCAGTGAAATTTCGTGATAATAGTCGTTAATGATCTGCGTAAGAAACGAAGCTAAAAATAAGTTTTTTCTAAGTACGATCACATAGTGAAAGAGCCCCGGACTTGCTTTTACGCATAGAACGAACGCCATAGAGCCTTAGCTTCAGGGGAACCCTTCGAAAACTTGGGTTTCGCTAGGTGCTAGACCTACTCAAAGCGATGCTTGATACCCTTGCGGACACTGCTGATGGGCTCGTGATGTTCAGGCTTGGTTGCCTTAGAGTGTAGGAAACGCTCGCCCTCATCGTGACGTCGGTGATATCCCTTTGTCTTAGCATATCGGAGGGCATTGCCCGCGTATCGCTTGACATCTGCGAAACTAACGCGACCTCCTTCCTCATCACTATCACAATTGTCTACCACCGATTCCGGTAAGAGACTTTAGACCTGCTTAACAGGCACGAAGCTTCAGGAGCACCAACTGCGGTAGCAAAGAGCTGGAAAGGCAGCATCAGCAGCCTTACTTGGTAGTCCTGAGTCTTTGGCGTTTGAAACCAGACTTGTTCCGACCAAATCTTACTCAGACACTAGCCAAGCGCTTTTGAGCCTTTCTTGATCTCGTGCTTCGTGATATGCGAAACGAACGCCACGACCGCCTTCTTGGCTTTAGTGCCTTCTCTGTGATTCCGGATGCAATGCAATTAGCGCCTGTACCTGCTAATTCAGCTGCTGTGGTGATAGCTTGCCAGTCTTGAAAGCGTGTTTATGAGCGGGAACTCGCTTGAGATGATAAGTTCGCGGTACTGATCGTAGTATATTCTCTGAATTAAATTAGTAATTTAATTCAATCCTGAATGAAGATATCTATATATATTATAAATATAATAGTACATTTGTGACCAATGATCGGCCACATTTATCGCATCATCCATCTTGAATCTGATGTTCGGTACGTTGGATCAACGCTGAATGAACCACGAAGCGTTGGCAAATGCATAAGAATGCTTATAATAATTGGGTAAAGGGTAGGGTTATGAAATCAGCATTTATCCATACTTTAAACAGTATGGTATTGATAAGTTTAAACATAGAAATCAAACTTATGACGTTGATTGATCGACAACATCTTCGAACACGAACAACTATGGATATCAAAATTGAAGTGTGTCAATATTATGAACACGCTTAAGATTAAATATGGCAGCAGCTCATATAGAAAAGATAATAGGGAAACCATTAGGGCACGAGACAATGCTTTTATGGGCTAATAGAGAAAGGATCAAAGCTAAGAAAAGAACAACAATCACATGCGAATGTGGGTTATCATATCGCTATTCAGATGGACGGAGACATCTCAAAACGCAAAAACATCAAAGGCGACTACAGCACAACAATGTTTAGATTATGAAACCGCGAATATGTCCATTCTATTTTTTTGCTTGCAATATAGATATAGGAGCGACCATATGCCCGTATTCTCCATGAGCTGATTGAGTTTGAATTTCGTTGTATCTCTTGAGCCCAAGTTTATGGGAGGACCTTCCCCATACTATCGAAATACGTTCCTCAACAACGCAGACCAGCCTATTGATTGGCTTGGCTTGCGTAGAAGTATCAGAAAGGATCCTTTTCTCGGGAGAGCCGATTTGATCTCATTCGACTCATAGATGTGATCAAGATGGATATCCAGCTGCTTCGCTAAAGATATTAAATCGTGATCAGAGGAGACTGGTTTGACTAAGTTCATTTAATTATTTTTCGTAGATCCTATATCGAGAGCTATATAGTGCTCTCAACAAGTATTCGGAAACTCAACTCGCCGATCAATTTCTATATCAGTCTTCGCTGAAGAGCGACCCGCTCGTCAAGGTCAGTTCACGCAAGCGCGCGTTCCGTATGTGATCGATCTAAATCAGGGTTCATCGCGAATGGCGTTATTACAATCGATGCTACTGCTCCGCTCAATGGGGCGGAGGGTTTCGCATGCCTTCGCGATGCGTACGTTGTAATCCGTACAAAGTTAGCTGAAGAACACCCACCAAAGTACCACTTGCATCTGTAAAACCGTCTATCTGTTGGTCTTAAATGTGGTGTTTGGAATGTTATCGATGGTATGTCTCTCGAGCTCAATGGTAAGTCTGTCATTAGCATGAGTGAGTACAAATTATTGCCTAACAACCTACGAGCTCTGGCGGAGACTTCGCTCGTATGTAAATAAGCATGGTGCAGAAGATTTCCTTTTCCTGATAGCTCGGGCTCGTTGTTATTCACATCTGGTGCCAGTAGTCTCTATGGTGATGGCTACAGCGCTACTGCTGCGGATATTACTCCAGCTCTTGGGACTTCTTCTACCGGCGCTGCTTCGTACCCTGTAAATGATGGATTCGAAGCGTCTTCTGCAACCCTCCAGTAGCTGGTGGTCAGAACACGAACGGATGGGCTTACTATCGCATCGGGTGCTGCTAATACGATCGCTAACCAGTTTGGACGTGTGCTTTTGTACCTGGTTCAACTGCTGCAGGTGCTGTTGCGTAACGTGGAACTATATGCTTAAGATCAAACTCGTCGATCTTCCCGATTTTCAAGGAGTTGGCCTCATGGCTAACCCCAGATCAGCTTCGTTTCCGAGTGAATCAGGGTGCGTCCGTCATCACACTTGGTGCGACTAAGTCAATGACTCTATCATCAACTACACTTGTTTCGGGTCAGAGCTGTCTATTATGGGCATCTGCTGCTGGCTCTGCTCGAACTCAGGTGTGTTTAATGCTACGACCGCAGGCCAAATCTCGGTTGCATGGGTGCGATCACAAACTCCTAAGCCTACTATTAGATTCTACATACTTCCCATTCAGACTACCCGTCTCTATGTTCCGTTCCTTGATCTTGAGAACCCCAAGCTACCATCAGTAAGCCTAACCAGACTATCAGATATATGGACTACTACGCGCAGTGGTTTACCAGCGAGGCTGCACTGGTGTATCTTCTACTCAACTAAATACTGCGTTTGACCTACAGCTGTCGGCAAGCCTGAAAAACGCTAAGGTAGTTGCTCTACTTCCATTCAGAGACCTCTTCAGGCAGCTTACTCTACCATTCAGCAATTCCAAAGTTGCTTCGATAGCGCTCTTGGACCGTCCAGCCTGGTTCGTCGATTCGTATTTCATGTACGTATTGGTAGTCTAAGTGTTTGATATCAGTTATGACTATGATTTCCAAGATTTCATTAATGAGTTCTCTAAGCTCGGTTCGATCAATGGGGACCAAACAAAGGAGTTATCGAACGGCCTTATTGACTACCAAACCTGGCAGCAGACTAACCGTGTCCAGTAGCCGATGTGTCACGTTTGACCGAGGATGTTCCTCAGAGTATCCGTAATGGGGACGAACGCCTCGACACAAGGCTGCAACATGTTAGTTCTTGTTGGATTCGAGAACGAGGATGACGTTTAATAGACTCACAGGTGAAGTGATCGAATATCGACGAATTAACCTCTGGTTAGCATTTCGTGAAGAGAAAAAATATGACTCAACGATTGGTGATCAGTTGTTGAGCCATTGCTGATGCCGTTTGGTACGTGCATGAATCGTTTTAGCTTGTTTCTGGTACGTTCCACCGCATTCACATTCGATTTTCACACACCTTCGCTGTTTCAGGGCTTCTTTCCGCTGACGGTTTGCCTCTTGTTGCTCTTGATTAATCCGTTGTCGTTCTTCTGCGCTGGCTATCCCATATCGATGACGCTCCGTCTGTTCATGTCGTGTTTTGTGCCCTTGAGTGTATGTTTCTCCACCCCATTCAATAATTTGGGAAGCGTAATCCCTGTGTTTGTCTCGATGGCTTTCACGATAGTATTTCTGATCTTGACGCGTTTCCTCTGATATCCATGCGGCTTGCTTATTAACACAGCTGGTCGTGTCAATAACTAACTGCTCAAAAACGTTAAGATCACGTCGGCTATCAATCTCATGCTCAGAGATCAAATGAATCTTGACGTTTTCAATACCGTGCTCACGAAAATGGTGAAAGGTCATCGCTGAGCATCTTTCATTACCTTCGATCCATCGCTTGTAATGGCGTAAATGATCTCCAAATCGCTTTTCGATTGTCTTAGTAGTACTTCCTACATATACAATAGTTTCGTCGGTGTTGGTGATCTTGTAAACGCGTCCGATCATGATGTTATATTAATATAAAGATATTTGTTAGGATCAACTAGATTCTCGTTTGTAGGATCGAACGATTATATAATCGCCTTTCTTTACATAATTCTATCATCATTAGTCTTGACTAATAGGCGTCTTACCTGACCCACGAGCGATTTGCTTAACTTTATATCGATACTAACCTGGGACACGAGTAAGTGTAAGACTCCTCTATCTGTGAAGTTATTCATAGTTATGCTAATGTTGATTTGCTTTTCTAAGATCATGAATGCCCATAAATTAAATATTATTTTTTCAAATATTTCCTGATGCCTATCTATATAGATAGACTGGATAATAATCATGAGTTCATTAACGTTTGTAGCATAAAGGAAAGGTTATTGAAGATGTATATGCTTCTGATCAGGCTCTGTCGTTGGCTGCTGAATCAAAAGATTCTAATTGATTCAACTTGCGATTGCTGAGTTTATTAAGAGCAAATTCAATAATGATGACGGCTCGTTCCTAATGACTGGGAAAGCACAAAGGAAGACTATCGAACAGATCTATTCATTCGATTGTGGATACATCGATTGGCTAAAGAAGAATGACTTTGTTAATGAGAAGATGCAAGTTGTTAGCTGCTCTAAATGAGCTCTAAGCTAATGGTATTTTTTTGAAAAATAGAGAGCGCTTGTAAACTAAAAATATTTACAATTTATTTTGCTTCAATAGCCACCTCTATCCATTGCTGATAGGTGTCTTCTTTCCCTAAAGGGGTCAATACCATGCTTCGGGATATGATATTCAGTGTAAATGATTTATAATCCGGATGATGGCTCTCAATATGACAAAATGGCTTATTAGGTGCCTTTTACATTTCCTGCCTGAACTTGGAATAATATATTCACACATAATTATGGTTGGATCGTTGGATCGTATATATGATTATTTATATCTTTATATTTTCTCTATCAGGATGGATCGTTCTTTATATTTGAAAAACTGGCAGTCATTTGTGCATTAGCTGAAACAATATTGAGAAGTATTGTAGCGTCTGAAAAATTAGAGAATGCTCCTTTGCATCAGATGGTATCGAGAGGTCTTGCCCATTTTTTGACTACTTTTGGTATTCGACGGTTATATTACCTGTAGGTGGTAATATATTCGTTGAAAAAAAAACGGGCGGTCATTTGTGGTCCGGAATTACTACTCTGACCTGAGTAAGATACCCATCTTCGGGCAGGCCGTAGTGGCACGCATTCCACCGGAGATCAGACGCAAAAACCTCCGTTTCACTGACGCTCGTGGAGAGCTGGGAGCTTTCGTCGGCTGCAACGATTCAATAAAGAGTTTCAAGTTCACATTCCAGGCTCCAACCGCAGTGTTATCGAATCTCGAGATGTACGTGTGCTTGACCAAATGATACACGAACTCAACCCAGTCGATGAGGATGAAGACCTCGGTGACGCAACTGATGAAGATGACTCCGATGCAGAAGATTCTAGTGCTGAGGTCACTGCTGACCCAGCTCCATCGGAGCTGACAGCCGCTCGACGCTCCAAGCGTATTGCGCAACGAAACGAGGATCAGACGCATGCGTTCTCGGTGCCCGCCGAAGTCATTCGGGAGCCGATGAATTTGGCCAAGAGATCCCCTCGATGGCCCCGCTGGGAACAGGCCATAAGGGAGGAAATCGCGGCCCTCTTTGAAAACGGGACCTTTGAATGGGTTGAGCCCCCTCCTGGTGCCAAGATCCTCGATCATACGTTCCAGTTTAGGTTAAAGTTGGGATCCGACGGGGATATTGCTCGATTTAAGGCGAGACTATGCGCCAGGGGTGACAAACAAGAGTTCATACTGCTTTCCTGGACACCTATGCTCCAGTAGCTGCACTCGTCACGGTTCGCATCTTTCTGGCTATAGTGGCGAGGCTCGAGCTGCACGTGCGCCAGGGCGACGTGCCATCGGCCTATGGGAAGGTCGATCTCGTCGAAGAAATCTACATGCGTCCCGTGCCGGGATTTTCAGACGTAGAGCATACTGGACTGGTTTGGCGGCTACGCAAAGCGCTGTATGGACTTCGTCAAGCAGGTCGACAATGGCACAAGGAAATTGATGGTTTCCTCAGGGAGTATGGGCTCTCGCCGACGCGCGCAGACCCGTGTTTGTACTTTGCTTATGTGAATGACTCACTTCTGCTAGTGTGCTTGTATGTAGACGACCTCCTCATCGCACGCAAAGAAGAGGAGCAAGTGTTCCGTCTTATGGCTGCGTTCAGTCGCAAGTACCAGGTCAAGGACCTCGGCGAGCCCGACCAGTTCCTCGGCATGCGAGTGGAGAGACCATCGAAGTCCGTCCTGCTGCTCTCGCAAGCGGCGTACGTGCAGGAAATGCTGCACCGCTTTGCAGTTGACGAGACGCGACCAGCCAGTACACCCATGGTCCCGAACACGCGTTTGGACCTGGACGATCAAGTTCGAAGTCCACCGTCATGCAGCGCCAGCCGTACCGTCAAGCTGTCGGCGCGCTTCTGTATCTGGCTCGCGTGAGCCGACCGGACATCAGTTTCGCAGTGAGTCAGTTGCCAAGGCACTGCGCTTCACCAAGGAAAGCGGCTTGGGATGCGGTGAAGTTTTTGTTCCGCTACCTAAACGGGACCAACCCGATGCAGCTACGATTTGAACCAAGCATCGACGATATCATTGTGGCGTCCGATGCTGACTGGGCTAACGACCGCGTGGACAGGAAGTCGATCTCCGGACAGGTCGTGTTCCTTTTCGGGTGTCCAGTCTCTTGGGGCAGCTAGAAGCAGACCATCGTCGCGAAGTCAAGCACAGCTGCTGAGTACATCGCCGCAAATGTCGCCATCGAAGAGGCGATGATGGGGCGACTGATCGTCGACGAGGTCATGCACCGGAACACACCGTTGACGCTGTGCATGGACAGTCAGCCCGCCATCGCCCGATTAAAGAGACACGGGTTATCGAAGACCCAGAAGACCATGGACGTCAAGTTCAAGGCCGCCTAGAGCTTGCTTCAAGAGGGATCGATTGCAATGCAATATTTGCCGACGGGTGAAATGCCTGCCGATCTGCTCACTAAGGCTCTAGCCCGAATCCAGCACCTACGCAAGTGTGGCATGCGTTGCTATGCGAGCACCGGGTAGCAAAGCTGCTCCCGTGCTGCTTGTGGGGGAGGTGTGGAAATCGGCGGCGTGATACTGGTACAAGCGGCACGCAAGCCTGCCCCACTGTCCTGGACTCGGTGACAGTGGAGGCGTGGCCAGCGAGCGTTGGCCAGTGGACCTTGAAGAACGACGTCGTATGCGTATACATGAACCAGAAAGGAGGCAAACAGAATCTCTAAACCAATACACTTTTTTATTTATCCGCCTCACAGAGAAGCATCGCGTAACAAATCCGTAGTAGATGTCCTTCGGGAAGTACCAGGCATACGTGATGGCCCACAAATCCGTGAACCAAACAGATCGACCGTACAGTTGCGAGCCTAGAGGTGACCCCTTGCAGTCTCCATCGCGTTTTCCGGTTTTCTTCAGACCACCACTCGTCTCCCCCGCGGCATTGAGAGCAGGGTATGGATGGCACCCGTTGACGATTTGGAGACTCGGTTTGAACTTGACGGCGGCCTTCTCGGATATGGTGGTGGGCTCAGGCTGAGCAAATGGCTGCACTTCATCGTGGCCGATTGAGTCGGGTGCACCGCTAGCACGGTTCGGACCGTGTAAAACGGTTCACCCTGAACCGCCCTAGAACGCTTCCTATTGGCCGATCATGGGATGGGCGGCTTGGGCGGTTCGAGGGAGCCGGAAACGGTGTTTGCACAAGCCCACACGAGAGGACAACAACAAGGACAAGAGGGGAGTAGAGTTAAGAAGGACAAGTAGGACAACTTTGGTAACTTTAATCAACTCACTTTGGCATGTGCCACCAACATCACAAGCGTTCCTCAATAGGCTATGACAACGCTGAGCGTAGCGGCGGTAATGGTGATGAAAAGCAGCGAATGCAGGTTCATGGTGGGCAGTTCGCAGGAGGATCGAAACTGAAATGGTCTCCGATGACTGTGCTGGCCGCAGGCAGCCACGAGCAGAAGAGAGTCGGTTGGACTGTACACCCGCGACAATTTGCGAGTCGGTAAGGTACGGGAAGGATTATCCTTAGGACGGGGCCTTGGTAAATTCCATTTCGGCCAAACTCCGTAGCGAAGTTAGTCTTCTCAAGCGCGGCATCCGACACCCCCAACCATTTTAATGTTATACTACATGGTACATGTACAATAGTAGTAGGATTGGAATACATGTACGTGGTATACTTGATTGGTATTCGTTTGAAAAATTATGTTGCAGCAACTATTATACAATTGTGACTACCGGTACCACTATAATAGTCACTTACGTTGTCGACCATTGTTTGGACAAAGCCGTGCTTCGCTTGGAATAGATCTGGATTTTGCGATGAGCGTGCGAAAAGAAGTATATGATAATACCGTCAAGCACTAATACTAGATCGCTGTCACTTAAACCGGGAGGGCTACTATGAACCCGATGGTTGCAAATAGATTTGGGTGAGATGTATAATACGCAAGTGCGCTATCGTGCGTGACCCCGGTGACAGCATAGTTTGGCAATATGAAACTTGTGAGTGAGAGCTGCGGCAGAAGTGAACGAGAATTTCGTGATATCCCGATTTTGAAGTTTTTGTGTGCTGCAAAGTGTATTCCAGCCGAATTAATCATCGAAACACATCGACTCGGGACCTGACGGCGAGAACTCCACGCGCGGCATCCCCTTCGGCAGGATCGACGTGTCCGACAACGGCCGACTGTCATACCCCTCACCTGCACTAACGCGTACGGCAGCGAATGCACATCGAGCTCCGACAGCAGCACGCCGAACGAAAACATGTCAGTCTTGACATCGTAGCACTCCCCGAGCATGACCTCCGGCTCCATCCAGCGCGACGTCCCGACGCTCGCCGTCATGGTGTGGTCCAGCCGCTCGCGAGAGATGCCGAAGTCGGTTACATTTTTTTCGGTTCGTCTGCGGGTCGGGTCGGCCTCTGGTTCTGGTGTTTTAGAGAAGTTGCGTGCAGCTGATTTGAAAATTACGACCCAGGCCCCTGAACCCGACCAACCCTAGACATCCTCCGACATGCACACAAAACGTGCCGATAGGAGGGTGTCACAATACAATATCCCCCAGCTACGCGCTCCGCGCGATTCCAAAAACCCTAAGCCCGCTGCGGCTCGCACGCGTCGCCTCCGCTTGCGAGGCCGACCACTGCTGGGTCCTGGGTTTGCAGCTGCGTGCTCCGCACACGGACTGTCAAACCGCAGGCGGGGGCTCACTGCGCTCGCTTCGTACCATCCATCCCCAGGTTCCGACCAATCAGCAAACGGGGCAAATAATCTATCTGGGAATAGTCCGCATATCAAATCGGTAAGGGGTAGGGCAGTGGTTTTATAATTCGACGGGATTTGACTCGAAATTTGTATGATGCTCGTCTTAAGTGCGATAGGAAATTTGATCATATGTAGCGACAATCGCTAGTAATTATAACTGACTCTAATTTTCGGATTGGATCGGGTTGTCGATTCGAATTTACTGGTAATTTACCGCAATAAATCCCCAGACCCGGAAACCCGCTCCCCGAACCGCAGACGAACCGAATAAAATTCTACCGCCGAAGTCCGTCCGCTTGACCACCAGGTCGCTGCTTAGCAGGACGTTGCGCGACTTGAGGTCGCGGTGGATGATCGCCAGCACCAGCGAGTGAATGTAGGCCAGCGCACCGCAATGTGCATTGCGATCTGTGTCTTCTGCCGGTTGAAGCCGATGGCGCGACGCTCGGCTTCGTATCTGCCAACAGCGAGCGCAGGTCTCCGCCTTTCATGAACTCCAGCACCACGCACAGGTCCAACGCGGACGTCCACGTCACAACCACGAAGCGCACAAAGTGCGGGTGGTTGAGCGTCATGGTGATCTTGACTTCGACCACGAAGCTGTTGTCGTGGTCGTCATTCTCGTGGGTCTCGGGCGGCAGCTTCTTCACCCCCACCGTGTCCCCCTGAAGGAGCCCGAGAACACTTGGCCAAAGTTCTCTGACCGATGGACTGGCCCACCTGCACCTCTTTCCTCGGGATTCGCTAGCTGACCGAATAATAATCTTAATGAACGGAGGCGACCACTCCTCACATCCACGAGGACGGCATGTTGCCTGAACGCGGAAAAAAATCCGCGGATGTCGCTCGAGTGATCAAATGAATTACCTGTCACAGGTATTATACTCGAGTACAAGTGTTTTTTCTGGGATAGCAGTGACCTGTGGCCAGCCCAACACACATTAATCAGGCGTCACCGGTACCCGTTGTTTGGTACATTCGTGTCGCTAAAATCGGGGTCTTCAGATGGTACATCGGATAGCTCTCCCTGAAGTTAAAACTTTCGACGGGACCTACCGCTGGATCAGGAATAACGATGAACCGGACCGTGAGCCCTCCCCAGCAAGCCGTCAAGGGATATCTAAGTAGAGTCAGGCTACGGAGGTGGATGAAACCACTCTCGCGGAATCTGACAACCTTACTCGAGCAACAGCGAGTCGTGAATCTGGTGTTGGGATTCCGGCTGATATTGGTATTAAGAATCTCCCCGAGCTCGGGACGCCCGTTACTCCTCAACAGCTTATCATGGGAGAGTGTTTACGACAGGTTCTTTTGCAACGAACCCACTTCGCACACGTACGGGCAACGAGCAGCCCAGCGCCAACTAATTCTTCATGACAACGACGAAGAGATTGAGTGGGTGAGGAAATGCGAGCGGAATTTGGGGACCCGGTGGTGGACCCAAGGGGGAGGCGCAGTTCGAAGGTTGAAACAACGACCTATAGACTGAAAGGAATAAATTAATTGGAATTAAAAATTTCAAAATGGCAGCGGATAGAGCGCATAACCGTTTTTCGTTTTGCAATGCCGCCGTTGGAGGCTTGCATGGCGAACCCATTTTCCTGCATGACCCATCCACGTTGCATGTAGACTGCTTTGGAGAACATTCGGAGGATGTTCAGGTTTCCGGATAGATGATAGGAGTTTCGAAATCACTACTATTGCTAGGTACGGCAGGCGAGCAGCAGCGAGCCGCCCCCAGATAGTTTATTCTCGAATTCGCCTCCGATCGTAAAAGTACCCAGCCTTCTTTCTCTGACCGACGCTTCCCGACGCTCAGAACTCCACAGCCATGTCAACATCCCAAGTCATCGCCGGAGCAATCGCGTTTGTCGGACCCTGCAAGCCTGGAGTGCTTCTCGTACCTATCGGTTATCAAGGTCCTAGGTTCATCAGCACTCATGCGGATCACAGGCCCTGATACCAGCGACAGCAGCCAGAATTCGACATCGAGACATCTATTATACGCCACCGTATAGTGTACTAGGCGGAGACCGAGCTATGTCCAGGTTCATACGTCGGTCATTTAATCGTATTCGTACAACCCGCAGGCGCCTCCATAGACCAATGGACGTATGGAGTCGAAACGGGCTACAACAAAGATGGTGGTTCAGCCAACCTCCACATACGAACCGACCAACACAGTCATCAACTCAAACTAACAGGTCCATCAACAGTAATCGCAGTTGGTCGTCTCAACTACGTGCTCTGTACAGGTGCAGCAGTGAACGTCATGGTACTCAACGCACTGGAACTCGTGGATCGACAGAACGAAGCGATCGTCGCCTGTGGAAAGAGCAGATCAGGACTCCCCGCCAGTGTTATTATTACGACGATGCTCAGCGTGCCGTTCGTACCTGAGGAGCGCGTACCTCTGATTCGATCTGATACACTGGAGGTTGTCCACGTCCGGCGTCAGCACATTGTAGACTGCGAGCTAGTCGACTGCGGCAATGACCCGTCCGAGGTTTTCAACGACCCTGTTGCAACAGATAACGACGACGTCAAAGCGCGCACAAACCTGAGACCTCTATTGACTAACAATGTTGATCTAACTTTTAGTGATTCAGATGACGAAGGTAAAAGGGATTCAATGCCAACGGAGCAAGCAGATATCGAAATGGTGCGCTTACACACCTGCCCGTTGCAGAAACGAGCCCGGGTCGCCACGCCAAGCCACCAAGATCTCCTATTGCCGGACGACATCGACGTTCCTGTCCTGGGGAACTGCTCGGATGCTCACAAGTCAGCGTTCCGACAGTCGGAGATCGAGCAATATGTGCACAATACCATCGCACACCCGTTGCTAATTGGTAAGCAAGCTCAAGCAGCTTTAGAATCATCTCATCGCAAGGACCACGGACCAAATTTCTCGGCACCCCGCCCGTGTTACGTCTTTCGTACGATCTGAGTTTCGGCATTCGAGGACTCTCATTGATGCATTTCCGCCGATTCTTCCAAGAACTCGAGCAGCAAGCAGCTGTGGACGCGGTGAACATGAGTGATCTAATTCCCTCCAACCAGCAACTTCACCGAGTAATATCGACGAAATCGTCGACGCTTTCAAAACGCTGCTCTACTTTGCGGAAGGCTTCTACAACAACACAGTCTACAACTTCATTAAAGCTGGAGCCGATTTTATGGTACCGTACGCGTTGTTCACACGACCCCATGCAGCTACGTGCGCAATGTTCGTGTTCTGGATCAATGCAAAGATGGGAAAGTTTCGCAGTCAACTCATCACGGCGGGTCTCGAATCAGCAGCTCTCATCGGACGGGAATTTACTCGCAATGACGATCAACTCATGGAGCTCTATCAGGCTCGCCATGATCGCCAAATGGCTTCCCTGGTGCCGTCCTAATCGAGCCGCACCCCACCAGCAACCACTCGACGCAGCAACGACAAGCACGGAGCCAAAAAGTATCAATGGTTCCTCGGGAACTACTTGCTATGCTGCCGAAGCAAGGCAACAAGTCCATTTGCATGCGCTACTTGTCGAAGAAAGGATGCACCAGTCCAGCTCCGGGTATACGCTTTGATCCAAACAGGGCCCACTTCAAACCACTCGCTCTCCCAGCTGACGCGAAGGAATTCATAGACAAGAATTTCCTTGGTTTGGCCCCAGTATTCCAGGACCTGTGGCGCCAACACACAGGGACAGCACAGGATAACCTGGAAGTTCAGACAACTCACAGCCATCAGCAGGATGGACGAGCAATTTCAAATCAATATTCAGATTTCACTCAGAAACAGCGTGCTGCTCACTCAAGTTTTCATCAAACTCAGTTTGGGGGTAAGTCGTGCAATAACGGCCGCCCGGGAACTTCAATATCGAGAATTCGCAACCGGTCACATGGTGGAATTGCCGCACCAGCATTTTTGCCAAATCAGTCATTTCAATGTAGAGCGTATCATGGCCGACTCTGAGCTTGCGCGACGCTCATGTCTCTCGCTGGCCCATTTCATACGGATATATCGTAACCAGAGCTCAGATGATCCAAGGCCCAACAAGGACATATTCGAGCTCCCACAGCCAGCCGATCCAGACCACCGAGCAGTGGTCGAGCAGTGGAACTCCATTGTTCGCGAAGGCGTCCAGCCTCTGTGGAATAACAACAAGCCCCAAACGCGACCGACCAATCACAACTCCATGAAGAACCTCCACCAAGACGTCCTCGACCACATCGTCAAAGGCCAACATGACGGTCTCTATCTGCTGGTCGAAGCCGACCTGCGGAAGTCTGGGCTAATATCTTCATCAGCCCGATAGGAACAGTGGACAAGTCGGGGTCGGCAACTCAGGTTACTCCTTTCCAGATGGAGCCTTGGTGAAAGAGTTCACTGATCGCTCGAATTTTCCCATGATCACGTACAACCCCTCCACGCGATATCGCCCAACGAATATTCGAGCTCCGAATGAAATTCACTAATCAACCTATCCTGATGATGTTCGGTGATGTATCGGGTGCTTTCCGTCACATCCCCATGCACAAGGACCATGTCCACATGTTCACCTTCCGGTTCGAGAATTATATCGTTGTTGACCTTTCTTGCGGTTTCGGGTGGTGTGGATCGCCAGCGTTTCACTCGCTCGCGGGTACTCTCATCAACAATCTCTATGAGACGCAGAAGCCACATGCAGCACTCTCTCCTCTCTATCACAGTGAATTCACAGGAAACGTGTGGTGTGATGACAACACGTGCGTAGAGGTGAGCACGGGAACACGATGCCTCGGAGCAAACTTGGCACTACGCAAGGCAATGTCGACGGTACTCGGGCCGAAAGCTTTGAATGAAGACAAAATTACTGTATGGGCAACTCACACCAAGGCCCTAGGTCTGTTGTGGAATACGAACATTGACACAGTGTCGGTGCCCGACGCCAAACTTACACAGGCACGTACACGCGTTCTCAGCATTCTCAATACTATGAATTGCAACCTCAGTTGCTGGGCAATCTTCGCTACGTATCTACCTGTTTCCCGCCAACACGGGCATTTTATCAAAACATTCAAGTCTTTGCAACCGAATTTAAGTCACCGGATATGCACCGTCTGATTCCTCCGGAAGTGAAGGAGGATTTACGTTGGTTCTTCCTAGTGCTTACACTACACATAAAAGTCAACTCAATTCCCGTCGAACACTTTGTCAGGCTCGAACCTCCATCTCGGTACATTTGGATGGACGCATCTGACACAGGTCTCTGTGTTTTAAAGCCTCAACTGAAACAATTCATACGCATGCAATTCAGCGATGCAGAGCGAGAAACATTCGCAACGACAAAACAATAAAACTCTATAAACGTGCTGGAATTAATGAGTGCGGTCCTGGCGGTATGCATTGGGGTCCAGTATGGGCGGCAACTGGTCGAGAGCGGATCCATGTCTGCATGTGGATTGACAATACGAGTGCCGTGGCGTGGCTGTCCAACCGATCGAGTCGCCATCCAACCGCTCGATTGTTTAATCGACTGATTTCAGTGTCAGGGTTCCAATATGGGCTGACGTGCTCGGCGGCACATATCGCGGGAAAACAAAACACAATGGCCGACGCGGGGTGCCGAGCGTGGGTTCCAAATCACTCATTGTATTCTGTCTGGACTAACTTATCCGATGCATGGACACAGGTTCCAATAGTGCTGCCGTTCGACAATCTCTCGATGTATTGGGCAACGTTATCGGAGGACACGCTGTAGCGGAGTCAACCTCCGGAAAATATAACACTTATTGGCGGCAATGGTGTGAGTTTTCCCAACAGCTGGGATGGTCACCGTGGATCTCGTGCCCCGGAAGATCGACAAACAACAAACTAGGATGCTTCGCGGTCTACTGCTGGAAGTATGGGTGGAACCTGAAGAAACTAGGCACCATCATACTCAAGTTGGCTAGTATCAGGTGGTTTCACCGTCGATACCTGGGAATCAACTTGACTGTCTCGCCCGACTTTACCATGTTGCTGAGAGGAATTAAGCGCCTTTCACTCCCCGTTCACAAGCTCCAGCCAATTACTCCAGCTTTTCTGTGTCTTCTGTACCGCCGTCTCGACTTACAGCAGCCCCATCAACAACTCCTGTGGGGCAGCATTCTAATTGGCTTTTCCTTCTTGCTCCGGAGGTCGGAGTATATGCAGATAGGGCGGCGCCGGCATTTTTACTGCCTCAAGCCCCAAGATGTCTTCTTGTCCGACGCCCAAGGAAGGCCAACGAGTGAAAACAGCGCCACATCAGTCACGATCGGCCTGGAGGGCGCGAAGAACGACCAGTTTGGGCGAGGTGCATGGCGCACAATGCACGCGTCGAGAGACCCAATCATCTGTCCAGTCAGCTCTCTCAGGGAAATCAACGCGGCGCGAAGAATTACAGCCCACAATAGTCCCTACCTCTGCGGTGATCTCAAAGCTACAACGGTGCCAAGGTGATCAAATCAACCGCGCGGAGTATAGGAGTTCCAGAGGCAAATTACTCGACACATTCCGTGCCCATCGGAGGCGCCACTGCACTACTGTGCGGTCAGGCCAGCAATACGGCCATCAAATTACTTGGTCGGTGGCTCTCCAACTGCTTCGAGCAGTACCCGACACAAGCCAGCTCGACAATCACTTTATCGCGGCAAATGATGGGCGCCCCGGCGCACAGTAACCACGCGTAAGGGCCTTCGAGCACATCTCAATGGGGGGCCGCTCGCCACGCCCTTCTCGGCTGGTCGACGGCAAATAAATCACATTGCCCCAAACGACTGAATAGTATCCATGGAAACTAGTGGAGTCTTCTATTTTCAAAAACAAATTGAGTTAACGCGAACTATGGCAGTAGCATACACCTCGATTCTTTAATACTCCAACTCCTCACCCTTCAGCGCTCACTTTGCGAATACACATCAACACTCGGCTCATCTCATTCTTGGTCATATCATCTTTGAGGATCTCGTCCACGCCCACCTCGAAATTATGCTCGAAGTAGGTGTTCACGGGATCGTCGATGAGCAAGACGAAGAAACCGGCCGGGTGGCCGTATTGAGCGGGCGGCGCAGTCGGTGCGGCGGCGGCATCATGAAGGCGCACTCTCCCTGCAGCGACGAGAACAGCACGTCCCTCATGGCCCACGAGTTGTCGAATGCCGAAGTAGTCGTAGCTTTCTGGACGACTACAGGCGCTGTTGGCCCTGTATTCCAGAGATGGCTAGTGTTGCACCAATGTTACTTAATGACATCCGAAAAGCAGTCCCAAACGACAGTTCTTCGAACTACGAATTATATTTTTCTATGAGCCCAATAGTAATATAAATATAGTTAGTAAATCACATTTTCTCCCGAATTTTTAATATGACTTTAGGGGTGAAAGCGATATTACTACTTTTTCGACAGGGCGCACGACTTCAGGGGTACCGACATCCACATCTCAAGCTGAGATCAGCCATACGCGATTATCTCAGCTTCAGTCATCTCAGATAGCTGAGCCAAGCTCAGCGTTCTAGCTTCAGCACCCTCTGGAACTCCGCTCAGCCGTTGAAAGGGCGTTGCTCTGGCCAGAGAGCGCTTGACCAGGCTCCGCCACCTCCTGAGCCAAAGTAGTCAGTTCCAGGCGCATAGCAGAACCGAGTTGGCCCCGTCCTAGCCTCCGCTGAGCCTTGCGACCTCAAAGACATCTCATGACTCCCCAACAAGCTCAGCGCACCACCCTCGACTTGGCTACTATGACGAGTCGCAGCAGTTGTCTCCGGATGAGCACTTGACAGCAGAGAAACTTCGGCCTGAGCCTTCGGTTCATTCTGGGAGGCTTCTGTTTGACTCTGCGCAGGTACGCCTTGGTTGTGACCTTCATCGATGGCTTACACGTGTCTTGACCCATTCGCCCCGGGTTTTCTTCAGTACAAACACGACACTCCACACGAAACTTGCCCACCTCTTCCGAGACCTTGGACCTGGTCTCCGTAGCTTCTTCACTTCCTCCGGCGACTCCAGCTGAGACCCTTCCACAGGTCTTCACTCGTACCTCATACTTAGAGTGACCCCGAGAAAATTGGCTCGGTTTGAGCCTGTCCGTAGTCTGGGTTCTCGCTCTGCGCCCAGGGACACCCGCGCACCGCGCTCAAAAATGATCGAAATTCAGCAACCGCACTGAAGACTTGAGCCTATCTCAGCCCCCGCGCAGTCGCTCCGCCGAAACCTCAAAAGAGTCACTTACTCCCCGAAAATATGAAATACATGGTAATGTCGTTCAGAACACGTAATAATATAAAATAGCTAATTAGGCTCCTTCTCACACCGAGGCACACCCAAAAAGACTATATGGGATTTGCGTTTTGATGGAACCGGTCCTCGGCACCCTTTTACACAAGGAAACACTCCCACTTGCGTCCTTCGGGGCAAATTCGATGCGGATTCAATTATTACACACGCAAACAAGCCCTTTCAAGTGGGGGCGCACAGCGCCGTTCGGATGCCACCCCTAAACGGTGCTAAAACATCCTGCGAGCTGCCAGTGTGCCAAAGGTATTCGGCGCTTCAACCTGAGTTTTAGCCAATAAATGGCCGAGCTCAGCAAAATCCAGCGTGGTCATGCATAGGGTCAGCAAAGCTTCAACGAAGCCACGGTGACGCGTTGCTGATCCCCGGTGACTCATTGACCGGACGTGTGACGTAATCAGGGTGCAACCTGTCCCATCTCAGGTGATATATGAGTCCGCCGTCATTGGTGACGCTACCCTCCAGCAACGCGCATTCACCGTGTACCCATCGGTAACTCCAAGACCCGACAGTCTCAGACGAAATTCCAACTGATACCCCCGACATAAGTGTCCGCCAGAGTCCGCATCATCTGAGACCCAGGTCGCCGAACTGAGACTCCAGAGCGTCCGTTGAGCCCAAGCACATCCGCCAGCGCGTATCCGCGCCGCCGATCGACCAAGAAGCGCTTGATATGGCCCGGGAGCCCAAGAACACGATACAGCAAAGCGCGGCGAGCTTATCACCGAACTACCAATACTAGTTCATGTGCCGACAGTGGATCAGTTTGCTCGGGAGCGGAAGAATGCGCTGCGCCAAGAGCGTTGAGCTCCCAACGCGTGCAATCTGGGGTGGGGCTAGCGGATGAATACGTAAATGATTTAGTCGCGGATGATGCAGCTCGGGTGATGAAAATATGCTGCTCGGGTGATGAAAATATGCAGCTCCGGAATCGGTGCGCGGGGAAAACAGAAAGTGAACAGCAGCAGCGCTTGAAGAAAGAAAGGGTGAATCGCCGAGCAAAAGTAGGTAGCTGTACGGATGAAGATAGACGAGTTGAAGAGCAATTAAGTGACAGAGTTCTCGAGGCATGTGATCTGACCAATGCAGAAATTCAATGGATGAAAAACAAAACAGCGGGTTTTAAGGATCCGCGCCTCGACCTTGCATTTTACTAGTGTTGTGGGACGGATCCTCGCTCGTTTGTGTTTGGTAACGAGCAGGTTAGAGGCTCCTACACGTGATTGAAGCTCTGAACTACTGAATAATTATCCGTGGGCGAGTTATATCGCGGGTTGTCAGCGGTTGGTTAACGAACAAGCTTCGGAGTCAACCCCCATTTGGGCATGTGCGGCCTGCGGACGAATTTTGCTAGAAAACAAGTCTGAAAGGTGTATTTTTCCTCGTTACAGACCTTACGGTCTACGCTCAGGCTTTCTGATACCGCTTTACAACAGTCTTTATAGAGATGCACCGGAATTTATGGTTCGTAAGTACTGACAGCTTTTATTTATCGTGGGGACGCGTATTATCTGGTTCCAGAGCTCGTTCGAGATAGCGAAAATCTACTAGTGTATATCACAAATGAAAGCTTGTTATTTATTCTTACAACGCCCGCTCCCTCGACTCAACAGTTCAAAAAACGCCGTCGCGTTTCGCTTCAACCGGGATTCTTTAGCTATCCCAGCCTACGCAAACCTCTCGTTTTAACTTAATAAAACTCGATGGGTCAACATATCAGCATAATTGATTAGGGCACAGTAATTCAACATCACCGTTCAGTCTCCGACGGGGTCCGCTCACGTTTCGCCGGGCGGAAAGTTGGGGGGGGGGGGGCGGCTGCGCGCGACGCGCCCATACATTCCCCCATGGAGTGGTCTGGGATTGTAGTGGGTCTAATTTGACTCACTACTTTAGCTTACACGTCGCGCTACGCGTATGAGGAAGCGCAAGTACTTAGTAATAACTTGAGTTAATTATACTTGAGTACACAAGTATAATATAATTCAAATAAAGTCTCCAAGTGACTTAGGTTAGGTAAAATGAGAACTGTATTGTTTGTAAATTGATCTTCCTCCTAAATCTGCAAAACAGTTTACCATCTATGAAAGAGGTTGGCAGCGGCTGGCTGTCAGAGCCCCGCCAATATGCACGTCTCTAATTGGTAGAAAGATGCTGCTTCTACCAATAGGATCTTTGGGTATGTGTGGACCACTCACTGTGGTGGTCCACTTCAATGTATCCATTGGTGTGTCTTACACCAAGGTGAGGAAGCATCCAAAACTTTTAACAGATAACCTATCTGTTAAATAATAATTCACAAGTGGCTTGCAGCCACTTGTGCGTGTAACCCCGTTACACCATCCCCCCTTAAGGTTAGACGCGCGGGGTCTCCGCACGTCAATCTTCTGAATGACCATTCGTCGATTCTCTGCGTTTAAAAAAAAACCGCGCTCATTCGACGATGACCGCGTCTCGAGAGAAGAAGAATCCGAAGTCGGTGGAGAGTCATCTCTCGATCGATGACTACTTCAAGCGCCAGAAGGCGAAGTATGGCGACGTCGTCGTCGAAGTCGACGACGATGAAGACATGGAGGACGAGAAAGAATCGTCCTCAAAGGGCAGAGACTCAGTGTGGAGCGAATCGCTCGACCCCCACCCTAAGAACATTCGCCCGCGTGAAGGGGACGAATCGGACGCTTCGAGTTCGAAGCGTTCGCGAACTGAGAGTGATAGCCCACTCGCTTCCGCTGGGGCTCTCAGTTCTCCGCGCGCTGCAGTTGCAGCGCGTGATTTCAAAGTTCAAGGCTCTCCGCGCGCTACAGGCGCAGCGCACGATCCGTGGATGCCGTCCACGTCCGAGATCTCGGACCGGTATGGGAACTCGGTACCTCCGAATGAGGTGCCGTTATACGTGTGCAGCGCCATCAAAGATGACGCCGCGACTGCCGAGCTGCACTTTGATGCGGAGACGCATCAAAGGCGCGATTATTATATCGGACTCTTCCATGAGCTCCGATGGTTTCAAAGCAAGAAGACATCTTCTCGCAGCAAAGTGCCCGAGTGGCAGGCACTTTGTCAAAGTTGGAACGCCTTTGTTGAAAACTTCAACAAGAAACCGAGTGCTTACCGTGATCGGATTAAGCAAGTGCGTGATCGCTTCGAGACGTACTCGTAGCGTGGAAAGTTGGAGCAACTCCACGTTGCTGCGGAGGAGTCTAATGTGCCGTGCGCTGTGCCCGAGGGCTTTCAGTGCGCGAAGTGCTTCCCAGGTGCGGTCCGCTTGAGCGACCGCGACCTGAACGGGTACACGTCATTCCGTGTGCCCGAGAGTCTCAAAGAGCTCCGTGCTAAATTCTAAGCACGTGAGGGTTCGGGCGCTAGCGATGACCGCAGCGCTCGTTCTACTTCCGCTGCGCCAGCGCGTACTGCTCCTCGTACGCCCTCACCATTTCCGGAACGTCCTCCAGCAAGACGTTCCGCGGCTCCCATGTATCTTGATGGGGAGGAAATCCTCTCCAACGAATACGAAAACGATCCCCTTGAGGGTTCGTTTTCGGGATACTATGGTCAACAATCCGCTCAACAATCCAGTGGGTTGAGCCGCGGGCGTCACAGATCGGCGGTGGCGGGGGTGGGAATACGCCCCGGGTATGATCAGCCCCGGGCTGATTAGTACGCGCCTCTCCACGACCGGGTGACCACGGTGGAGCGTCTGCAGGGCGCTCAGTTCGCCGCCCTGAAGCAGGAGCTGGCGAACCAGAAGGCCCAAGTCGCGGCGGTCTGCGAGACCGCCTCAAATATCCAGGTCGAGTTGGGGACCCAGATGAAGGGGTTGCTCCAGCGCGTCCGCGCGCTGGAGGAGAGGCTGCTCGTCGCCGAGGCCAAGGCTTCCGCTTCTGCCTCGGCTCCTGCCGAGGCTTCGGGTCAGCCGAGTTAGATGGCTAGTGTCGCAGGTATGGCTTCAGCCGTCCGACGTAAAAGGTCGGATGGAGGCGCATGCTAGACGGTATGTCTAGCGTGTAAGCGTTGCCGTGCCGTGCCGTGCCAACACAGTGAACGGCCCGATGAAGCGCGGAGCAAGCTTACTTGCTCCGAAATCCGAAACTGCATGTTTAGGCAGGTTTTGAGTAGCTAACAAAACCAATGAACTAACTTTGAATTCATTTGTGTTGCATCTGCCCACATTGTCTGCGTTCAGCTTCTGTTTGTCAACAGAAGCTGGTATTGCGTCTTGGACAAACCGAATTACGGCTTGTCTTTTGGTGATGAAATGGATTGCATCCGAGCTGAAGTCATTCAGCTCGCTCTCCGCTAGAGGCCCGGCCTCTGCGTGGTTCTTTGCGATGTCTGCGCCCTGCGCAGACCCGTGGTCGTTGTCCTTGTTGGTGGAGGAGTCTGCGCAGGGCGCAGACTCATGTGGTTTGTCCATTGTTGCAGCTGACACTGTGCAAGTGTCAGCAGTTTTCTGCGGCTGCTGTATTGCAGTCGTAGATCCTCCCCCACTTAAAGTGGGAGCCACCACTCCGAGTAAACTCGGCAGACGGGGATGCCGCATGGCATTCACGTAGAACGGTGTATGCCCGGTCGAGGCATGCACTGAGTTGTTGATGGCGAATTCCGCCATCGATAAGCACTCGCTCCAGTATTGGAACGAGTGAGCGTAGCTCTTCAACATATCGACGAGCACGCGATTCACGCGCTCGGTTTGGCCGTCCGTCTGCGGATGGTCCGCAGTCGACAGTGAAAGCTGGCTTCCAAGAAGTGTAAACACTTCTTGCCACAGGTTCGCTGTGAAGCGTGGGTCTCGGTCCGACACAATGTCGGTCGGCATGCCATGGTGTTTGAACACCATGTCTACGAGCAGACGGGCCGTCAGCTTCGCGGTCACCTCTGCTGGCACCGCAGCATGATGGTACATCTTGCTGAAGCGGTCGACGAAGACCACAACACCGGTATCCCCTCCGCTATCCGGGGGAAGACCAAAGATGAAGTCCAAAGACATGGACTTCCAACACTCCGACGGAGTCGGTAGTGATTGCAAGGAGCCTGCGCGAATGGCGCAGGCTTCACGCGTTGGCATACCTCGCAAGCACGGATGTACTTGCGCACCCACTTATACTGATAATCCAGTAGAAGTCGCGCGTGAGAAGACGTATGTTTTCTCACGTCCGAGATGTCCCGCAGTAGGGGCATCATGGTACTCGTACATGATCCTGAGTCGCAGGTCATGGTCATTCGGCACGACAACGCGATCCGCGTTGTCGTCGACTGCATTGTAAAGCAGTAATCCGTCGTGTACTCGAAAGCGGTGTGCACGCGCACGAAAGTGCTTGGGCAGCTTCTGACGGGACCTGTCAGAAGACGCTGTGCCATAGACCAGTAAGAGCTTCGTGTCCGCGTACGCGGCCTTCACGTCGTCCAACAGAGACGATGTGGGTTTGCTTGATCGCATGACGTCAATGGCATTGACGTCAGCAGCTTCTGCGTAGCCCGGCCGACGTGATAACGCGTCGGCCACTACATTCAACCTTCCGGGCTTGTATTCGACCCGGAAGTTATACTCCGCAAAGAATGAGAGCCATCTCGCCATTCTTTGTGATATGTGCGGTGACTTCACTGCAGTGCGCAGTGATGCATGGTCGGTGTAGACCATAAACGGTCTACTTCCAAGCAAATACACTCGGAACTTTGCGAGTGCGTATTTCATGGCAAGGCGTTCCTTGTCATGTACCGGATAGTTGCGCTCAGCTGGCTTCAGCTGACGCGATTGGTAATAGACGACACGATCACGGCCCTCGTGATCGTGCTGCATCAACCCGCATCCGATCGCGAAGTCGGATGCGTCACACACTACGTGAAATGGGCGATCTTGGTCAGCCACTGCCAAGATCGGCGCCTCAGGGCCGTTCTTAAGGGAGCGGTAGGCTGGGTGTGCGGTGTGCGTAGAGAGTACCACTCTGCGCGTCGTCGTTAAGAATGACGGAGTGTAGGGCGGTAGGCCGCTGTACCAGACTGTACCTGTGTCCGAGAAATTGTCTCATTCACAAAACGCCCCGAACCCCCTGTGGCAGATACTACGTATGTTCCCTCAGCTAGTCGATTCGGACGACGAGGAATGGAGCAGTTCGTCCAGTGATGAAGAGATGAATGACATTGCCGTGTGTGTCGCTGCAGCGACGCAGGCGCTTGCCCTTAGAGAAGATTATTCAGAGGAGCTCGCGCTGGGCTAGACAATGGTGCGCAGCAACTCTCCATTTGGATGGGGAGTCAGAATCTGGGCAGCCTACCACGGACAGCCCCCCCCCCCCCCCCCCTCGTGGTGTGCGTAGGGAGCCTACCGATCCGTGATCGAAAATTCCCTCGAGGTAGAGAGCCGGTGCGCAGCCTACCGGGCCTACCGAGCCTACCGCACACCCGTTCCGTTAAGAACGGCCCTCAGTCGAGCTCCGCTTGACTGCATCGAATGCCTTTTGGCAATCGGTTGTCCAATTCCACACAGCTTCCTTCTTAAGAAGCTGTGACAGCGGGCGGATCTTGCCCGCGTAATCCTCCACGTACTTGCACAAGTACGTGGCCAAGCCAAGGAACTGCCTCAGTTCCTTGACACTTGCAGGCGTTGGCCATTCATTAATCACTCTGACCTTTTCCGAGTCAGGGCGAACGCCATTTTTCCCTACGAGACACCCGAGGACGGGTATCTCGCTCGCCCCGAAGATACACTTCTTCAGGTTCGCGTAGAGCTTATACTTTCGCATAAGCTCAAGTAGGTTCCGGAGATGCACCCTGTGCATCTCTATGTCGGTCTTCCCGTCCACAGCCCGGCTGTGGATGAACACATTATCGAAGTAGCTCGGCGCGAAGTCGCGCACCGAGCGCAACAAGTGCGTCACGCACCTGTTGAAGGTCGCAGGGGCGTTCTTGAGCCCCTGCGGCATTACTAGCCATTCCCAGAGCATGCCACTTGGCGTGCTCACTGCCGTGAGAGGGATATCGCTCTCACGCATTAGGATTTGATAGAATCCGTCTCGCAAGTCGAGAGCACTGTAAACGGTGCTCCCGGCCATCGAATCGATGCTAACATCTTTTCGCGGTATCGTCGTCTGCGCCGGTACCGTCGCATCGTTCAGCTTGTTATACGCATGAACGATGCGCCATCCGCCCTGTGGCTTCTTGACACAGAACGTCGGAGCACTGTGCGGGGACTTTGATTCCCGCACTTGTCCTGCTCTGCGACGACTTTCAAAGAAGTCGTCAATCGCCTTCACTTGATCTCGCGGCAGTGGCCACTGCCGCGTAACACAGTACTTCGTGCCCGGCACGAGATCAATCGCGTGCTGAATGCCCTTATCCTGCGGAAGCTCCGCAGGAATCGCTTCCGGGAGTACGTCTTTGTACACCCTCAACAACTCGTAATATGGACTCGACTTCAGCGAGTCCCAGCCTTGTTCCCCGAAGCGCTCTCGCTTCGTCTTCGCACTGAGAGTGTCTTCACTCTTAGTGGCACTTCCCATGAAGAGCTGCCTGAGCTCTTCGCTCTCGCTCTCCGTTCTTTCGCTGTCCGACAGAATGCAGACTTGCTCGATGCGTCCATCGTGCAAGTCGAGCGTGAAGCCCTTCCAGTTCATGGCTGGAAGCGAAGTCAACTCCGACGCCCTCGTCGGAGGATTAGCGAGTTCCATTTCCTGATACTGGAATCCAGTATCGGTACGCGTGAAGATGCTTAGCGTCTCGACGTCCGGCGTCACCGCCTCAGTCTACCCGGCAGACGGTTCTCGTTGCGTCTCGGTCCCGGACCGAGACTTGCGCAGCGTTCTTCGCATACGCCGTCTTCTTGTTGTGCGGAGCCCGGCTCCGCACGGTGGTTCTTCTGGTCCAGGCCCGGCCATGGACAGTTGTTCGCCGGAGGACCCTGTCCGCGGGCGCGCGGTATCAAGCCCGGCTTGATCGCATGGCGCTTCGTCGTACAGCCCGGCTGCACGACAGCATGCAAATTGCGTCAGTACGGGACGTTTGTAACCGTCCGTACTGTTTGCAGCGTCAACTCGCAGAGTTGACACGCCTTTGTCACCTCGACGCCAGTTATTGGCGGAGCCCCTCATGACCGAGGGTGCGTCGACTCCCGGAGTCGACGCGTCGTCGTCGACCTGACCGCTTCGGGTCAGGGACTGTCCTATGCGCACTTGAACGCGAGTGTTGGTTCCCGGAACAGACACATCCTCATCTTCCGACGTCGGCAGCACCGCCGATGTGGATCCCACTTGTGCGCATCCTCGCGCACCCCTTGGGCACTCCGGGACAGCGGCATTAAGCGCTGTCTCGACTGGCGAGTCGCGCGCACCTGCTGGTACGTGCGCTGCGGTAACAGGGCCATCGCTCTCTGTTCCGCAGTCGCGACCGAAGCGCACGAGGGTGCACTTCTTCCAGTCAATTACCGGATCATAACAACGTCGAACTTATCGTCCAGGTCCAGGACGATAAAGTGTTCGACAAACACTCGTTGTTTGTACGAGAAGCGCACGTTCACGACGCGCTTCTCGGTCTTCACGATGGCACCTGTTACCAGTCGCACTTCCAGAAGACTTCGAGGTACATTTACCTCCTCGAAGTCAAGACTCGGCAGGCTCCGTAGTCGAACAAAGTTGTTCGACGCGCCTGAATCTACCAAAGCTCGAAGAGGGTCACTCGCTCTCTTCGAGTAAACCTTCAAGATGACTAGGTTCGGCCTGTCATCTTGTTTCCTGCAGTGAGAGCTGGTCTCACTGGGCGCTGCAGTCCTCAGCGTCGCGTGCCCGATGTCGGCACGCGCGACTGCATTACCAGTAGGGCGCCCCGCGCCTACTGGATGTTCGCGTTTTTTGTTGGTCCGCGGCGATGCCTAGCATCGCCACGACGGCCACCTCCAGGGGGCATGGGAGCTGTGCACTCCCGTGCAAAGTGACCGATCCTTCCGCAACGGAAGCATCGCACGTTACCTCCCTGCTGCTGGTAACCAGCAGTTGTTACATTCGAGAGGTCCATTGGTTCTGGACCTCCCGGCCTCGCTACCGGGCGCGGTTGCGGCCTCGGTACGTTTACGTGGAGTTTAGCCTGCCGCAGGCTAAACTCTTCTTGCATGGCAAGAGTGATTGCAGCTTCTAGAGTACTCGGGTACTCTCGGAAGAGATAGGTCTTCACAGGCCCTTCTCTAAGCCCTTTCATGAACGTGACGACCTTGGTCGCCTCGTCAATCGGGTTAGTCACGATATTTGATACCAAATATCGTGCGCGCTGCGCGTAAGCATGGACGTCATGCTTACCCTGCTGAAGGTCGAGGAACTCCGCCCTCGACCGGAACTCGTTTTGCGGGGGCTCAAACGCTTGTTTGAGCTCCTCTTTGAACACTTCGTCGGTGCTGAAGCACGTAGGATCGGAGAGTCGGCGTCCATACGCCCAACTCCTCGCTCGTCCGCCAAGGCAGGACATGGCGAACGCAACCTTCGACAACGGGTCGACGATACGTCGAGCCGCAATGGCTGTTTCGAGTTCGACAAGCCATCGGAGGAGAGGCTCGCCCTCTCTTCCCACGAAATTGTTTACGCTCAACTTTAATGGTTGAGCACGCGGTGTCGTCCCTGACGACGCCATCACTGAGGAAGCAGCATCACGCTGCTCCTTCATGATGAATCCTAGAGCAACACCATGTTGCTCTGTCGGCGATAACGTACGCAGCATCGTAGCTATCGCCGCCTCCCCAATGACTGTTGACAGTCGTTGGAGGGCTTCCCACTCTGGGTCAGACAGGTGGGGGCAGTCAGCGCGTGCAACATGCGTTGCAGGCGTGTTGGAGCTCTCCATGGGCACCTCCGTGCTCATGTGGTTCTCGGCTCCGCGTTCATACACCGCGTACGAACGTCAAGCAGTCGGTCGTTGGACGGACTACAAAGTGCCACCAGGTGTAGTGGGTCTAACTTGACTCACTACTTTATCTTACACGTCGCGCTACGTGTATGAGGAAGCGTAAGTACTTAGTACATACTTAGGTTAATTATATTTGAATACACAAATATAAGTTAAGTAAGATAGGATTCCAAGTGACTTAGTTTAGGTAAAATGAGAACTGTATTGTTTGTAAATTGATCTTCCTCTAAAATCTGCTAAATCTGTGTATCATCTATGAAAGGGGTTGACAGCGGCTGGCTGTCAGAGCCCCGTCAATATGCACGTCTCTAATTGGTAGAAAGATGCTTTCTACCAATAGGGTCTTTGGGTAGGTGTGGACCACTCATGTGTGGTGGCCCACTTCAATGTATCCATTGGTGTGCCTTACACCAATGTGAGGAAGTATCTAAAACCTTTAACAGATATTTATCTGTTACCATAAGTGACAAATGTCATGTACAAGTGACTGTTGTCACTTGTGACCGTTGTCATGCACAAGTGACTGTTGTCACTTGTGTGTGTAACCCCGTTACACGATCCGTGACGCCCGCGGCTCAACCCACTGGATTGTTGAGCGGATTGTTGACCATAGTATCCCGAAAACGAACCCTCAAGGGGATCGTTTTCGTATTCGTTGGAGAGGATTTCCTCCCCATCAAGATACATGGGAACCGCGGAACGTCTTGCTGGAGGACGTTCCGGAAAAGGTGAGGGCGTACGAGGAGCAGTACGCGCTGGCACAGCGGAAGTAGTACGAGCACTGCAATCATCATCAGCGCCCGAACCCTCGCGTGCTAAGAACTTAGCCCGGAGCTCATTGAAAGTATCGGGCACACGGATTGACGTGTACCCGTTTAGGTCGCGGTCGCTCAAGCGCACCGCGCCTGGGAAACGCTTCATGCACTGATAGCTCTCAGGCACAGCGCACGGCACATTAGCCTCCTCCGCAGCAACGAGGAGCTGATCCAACTTACCGCGCTTTGAGTACGTCTCGAAGCGATCACGCACTTGCTTAATCCGTTCACGGTAAGCATCCGGCTTCTTGTTGAAGTTCTCAACAAAAACATTCCAACTTTGACACAGTGCCTGCCACTCGGGCACTTTGCTGCAAGAAGATGTTTTCTTGCTTTGAAACCATCAGAGCTCATGGGAGAGTCAGATGGAGTAATCGCGCCTTTGAGGCGACTCCGCATCAAAGTGCAACTTAGCGACAACGGCGTCATCCTTGATGGCGCTGCATACGTACAGCGGCACCTCATTCGGAGATACCGACTTTCCATACCAGTCCGTGATCTCGGACGCGGACGGCATCCACGGGTCGCGCGCTGCAGGTGCCGCGCTCGGAGAACTGAGCGCCCCAGCAGAAGCGAGTGGGGGTATCGCTCTCAGTTCGTGAACGCTTCGAGCTCGAAGCTTCCGATTCATCCCTCTCACGCTGGCGAACGTTCCCAGCGTGGGGGTCGAGCAAGTCGCTCGACACTGAGTCCTTGCGCTTAGAAAGCAAATCCTTTTCGTCATCCATGCCTGTTTCGTCGTCGCCGCCGAAGTCGACGACGTCACCGTACTTCGCCTCCTGGCGCGTGTAGTACTGGTCGATGGAGAGATTACTCTCCATCGTCTTTGAGTCCTTCTTCTCTTGGAGCGCGCTCATCGTTGTATGAGCGCGGGTTTCTTCTCCAAACGCGGAGAATTGACGAATGGTTAATTCAGAGATTGACGTGCGGGGGCCGTGCGCGTGTAATCTTAAGGGGGGATGGTGTAATGGAGTTACACGCACAAGTGGCTACAGGCCACTTGTGATTATACCAGATAAAATATCTGTTAAAAGTTTTAGATACTTCCTCGCCTTGGTGTAAGTCACACCAATGGCTACATTGAAGTGGGCCCCACAATGAGTGGTCCACACATACCCGAAGATTCTATTGGTAGAAAGATGCTGCTTTCTACCAATCAGAGATGTGCATATTGACGGGCTAGCTGGTGCCAATCCCTTTCATAAATAATAAAACAGTTTTAATATATTTAGGAGGAAGATCAATTTAGAAAAAACAATACAGTTCTCATTTTACCCTACTTAAGCTATATAGTTTTTATGTTACCTTACCTAATTACTTTGGCGTCTTTATTTTGATTAAATTATACTTGAGGACTCAAGTATATTTTATTCTAATTAAATCTAAACTACCGCTTCCTCATACACGTAGCGTAACGTGTAAGCTTAAGTAGTTAGCCAAGGTAGGCCCACTACACTGCGTGTCTAGCATTGACCTATAGCTCACCACCTCGTCAACAATAAATAATTTTAACCAATCAAGTGACGGTTGCAAACCTGGTTGCACAACTCGCTGGTATTTATACAGTACAGCTAACATGCCCACTCCGACTGTAACCTACCGCCGGCCACCACGAGAACTATAGCCATGACGTGATGAATGATAATTTGTCATTATACGGGTACAGTCACTCTAGAAGAACTGAGTGAGCGACCACTGCGGGTTAACCTCACCTCCGCTTACTGCTGGTTCGTAGGCTAAACATCAATCTCGTATCACTAACCACAATTTCGAGATTAGAGGATATTTTGATTCGAATTTGAATGTCATGGGTCATCAGCCTGACATTATGTGTGTGTGAAGTACGTAGAAGGTATAATTATCTCAGTAGCCTGATTTGGTATTGAAGACCATGGTTTTTGAGTCCCAGTTGATGGCGTTAGCGCAATTTTTGGTTAAACAAGAAAAGAAAGCGTTAGGCCTATACAATGTTCAAGAATAGGTTTTGGTGTGCAAAATATATTCGTTTCTTTGGCGATACACCTCGGGGTTCGAGCTCATCGACGAATGCGGTACATGTAGCACGCTTGAACACTAGGCCTGACAGCGTTTTGTCCAAATCGTCCTCAAAACAGCGACCAAGCTCTTGTTTTTTGCAGTTTGGAGCATCAACTGAAACAGCGGGAAATGTTCCGGTCAGTTTGTCAAACGTTCTCAACTCTATACACTGTACATTCTGTAGGACGGTGTTCATGCGTGCTAGCCAGAGATTTGTGGCCATGCTTTCAGAAAAATTAAACACTCCAGGTCCATTCTCAACCGGACCCATGCGACCGCACCAGATGAAAATGTAAATGCGGCCGCAATCCTTCTTCACAGCCAGCTGATGCCAGCTACACGTTTTTGAACTCAAAAACGTTCCAACAGGGAAATGGATGTTTGCAATGCAGACAACCTATAACTGATAATAATACTCGGTCTGCAACAGCTGGTGTGCTATGATTGGTGGACCTCTGAGGCCCTGGTCTAAGAAAAAGTTCTGAAACTCGTTCTGAACGAACTTGCGTTTTCATTGGCTAATCTCGCATGCGGCACTCAGAACGAGTTTCGGTTTTGGACCCGTTCTGTATGGCGTTCTCAGAACGCTTCGGCGAGGCGTTCTGACTCGGAACGAGTTTTGTCGTGGCCATATGCTAATTCTGCCCACATCACTACCGATGCATTTCGCTGCGACATAAGCCCCAGTGAGGCAAACTCACGTAGTCTCTTGCTGTAGGACTGCGCCCGGAGGTAGACAAGGTCAGCGTTGGTCCCTGTGTGACGGAGCTCACTTGTATGTGGCTTGCAGGACGACCATGAGCCTCTCACCGGCTTGCAGTGTGTGAAACTGCTATTACACGCCCAGAACTCGTTCTGATCACGTTGGTGTTTGGGAACCAATTTCGGAACGCGTCTACATCGACCAGAACGTCGCGTTCAGCTAACCCAGCACCTACTTGGAATCTCAGTACGGTTTTACTTACACCAGGGCCTGAGGGTCCAAATGGGACCCTCGGAGGATGGGCTGGGGCTCCCAACCCTCGCCGTGCGGCAACTTGAACGCATGAGCCGGTTGAGAATGCACCTCAGTGCCATCTGGTCTCGATTTGTAACAGTGCAGGATCGTTATCAGGATCGTGCGGCGATTTGTGTCTAATGACATAGCCGGGATATATTTACGAATTTCTGTTGTAATAGGGCAGCCCCCAGTACTACGTGATAATAATGCAATTCTTTTAAAAAAAAATGGCAAGTTCAAGAGTTCTCTGTATATTATCCAGAGAATAGTATATTATCTAGTTGCGTGTTGCCTGAATCTTTTAGGGGCGACATTCATGTAGTCATTTAACGCTGCCATTCGGGTAAGATAAGGGAGGGGCTCAAGTAATACGATGAAAGAACTCTATCTAATGGAACGACTTAAACTGGATTTCCTGCAATACTTCACGGCAACACAAGATGCGCTGGGGGAAACAGAGAGACTGTTTAGCTTAGAAGCAGACCTTACTTCGTGGTAAAATCCAGAACTCCTCTGCTTTCTTGTCGTTGCTCACACTTTCACGCTTGAATTCGTTTGACTTTCTGTGGACGCCCTTGATGCTGGTTCGGACTTTTGAGGTATTCTTCGTCGGCGCCATTTTTGGCAATGATTTGTTTTCCCAGACTGTACTTTGCATTCCATGCTGTCCACTGTTTTAGAGGGCGAGAGCCAGCAAATGACGACGGATAATCCCAGTCATAATTCTATCGTACTGTATTGGTAAATCTTGGGGGTGCCCTATCACGCGTACAAAGGACATTTCTGTGATAGATCTTTTTACTGGCTGACACCATCTCGCTCGTTCCATCGTGAACGACCTCCATATATTTTGATCGACCTCGATTTGCGTTTCCAAAACGCAAACTAGGATCGTTTTACCTTATGGTAGAGTCCTCAAGACCCAACAATCAACACCCAGCCATGTGTAGTGGAGGAAATCTCCAGCCTGTCCAAGCTAGCAGCTTCAACACCAACTGGTCGCAGTCAATAACGGCAAACGTGATGATTGCGACAACAAATCGTGTGCATAACGAAAAGCAAGCGAAGCATAACGTAAAGCTGATGACCAGCCAGAAATCCAGTGCGCCAAAACGACAAACTTGATGACTAGCTAACGACAACCTATATTACAGTAGCTGCGGCTTCATTGGTTAGCAGGAGCCGCAGCACTAGGAGTACCTCGTGTCCTATTCACTTTGCTAGTTACCTATGGCAATACACTACGGCTAAACTGCCGGGAGCCTCGCCGACTCCCCCAGCGTGTCTTCGATTTCCCTGCAGACACTACACCATGCGCTATCCAGCACGACTCTTGTGGATCTTGCGGTCGTCCTCCTCGCAAGTGGCATTGCAGTGTCGAAGGCAGACCAGACTGGTGTGACGAACGCCGCCGTTGTTCACTCCTCGGATGTTCTCGCTGGCGAGGACAAGCGATTTCTTAGAAGGTACCAAAAGGTGCTTGACGAAGACGACGAGGAAGAGAGAGTGATGAGCGCGAATACGCTGAGCGATATGATGCACGATGAGGTTTACCGATTTCAGATGTTCCAGAAGTGGAAGGAACTTGGACATACTGCGGACAGCGTATTCCCCCATGTGCCAAAAAGTCTCTACGAGTACTACATAATCTTCCTGCGTATGAATGCCAAGAAGCATTAGCATGCCATTTGCATGTTTCAACTCTTGAAGCACGCCCCACAACGCCAGGCAGGAGACTGTATAGCCTCGCTGCGTTCTACTAGTACGTAACTGGGAAACTCGAACGGTACTGTAAAAGAAAAATCGTCTACAAATAGATGTTCTCTTCAGAAAATCGAATTCCCATTTGAAAACGTTTCCCGCATAACTGTGAAGGGGGATGTTCGCTCAACTAGCCTCTGGTATAAATGTAGAAGTACCCAGGACCATTGATGCTTTAGCAGTTGAACTAGGAAACTACACAAAAGGACTCAGCGATAGGCTACACCTTGTTGCGGCCAATGGCATTGACTACGGTCACCGAGGCAGCAGCAACGATTGGTGTGTTTGGTACTACCCGAGGCGATTCTGGGTCGGCTTCCCATCAAGACGTCAGCGTGAATCAATACTCCAGAACTGGAATCGCCCATAATCTTGGCGTTATCCAACACCACGGGTACGAGAAGCCTGTCAGGTTTAAATACACCGTTGCTTTGGTTTCGTCACAGATGACCGCCTGCAGCTCTTTGTAGAGCTCGTCGATCTGCGGCTGGAAGTACGCCTTCAGCTGCGGCCGCTTCAGCTTGACCGTCGGTGTCACCAGGTCGTCGTCAGACGAGAACGACTTCGGGTGGAAGTCCACGTTGCGGACGCGCTCGACAACGCGCAGTTGTGTTGCCTTGGTCACGCGCTCCGTGTCGTCGCGCACGTCCTTCTGGTACTCGGGGTTGGCGAGCACCTTGGCCTTGCTTGCGTTGTCGCCACTGAATCCGTGCTCCTGGGCTCACACCTTCAACGCCTCCACATTGGGCATCACCACACCAACCAGACAGGTCTGCAGCGAGTCGCTGTAAACACGAAGAGCTGTGTAATGTGCTTGCACTTGGAGTAGGCGTTCTCGATCTTCTCGGCGGCGACGTATTCCCCTGCGCCAGCTTGAAGATGTTCTTCTTGCGGTTGATGATGCTAGGCTTGCCGTCGGCGTTCCAGCAGCCGATGTCTCCCGTGTGTACCCATCCACGTTCGTGAATGGCCTCGCGCGCCATCTTCGGGTTCTCATAGTACACGACGAACCTTGACGAGGATCTCGCCGCGCGGGCGGGGCTTGTCGCGGCTCGTGTAGCCAATTTCGGGCATGTCCTCTAGCTGTACATGACGGGCGTGCCCACGTGCGACTCGGTGGGCAGCCGACTCGATCTATCGGCAACCGGGATGCTACATCGTTGTAACAGTGGAGGTCTACGGGCGCGCCTTCAGCAGACACATGTACGAGATGGACGTCATGCGCGCGGTGAACGCGACGTGCTTGACGAACGCGACGTGCGCGATGAGTTCAGCGAGCACGACGAGCAGAGAGCGAGTTTGTTGGGGATGCGTATTATATATTATATATTATATAATTTACCACAAATCCATGTAGTTTACATCGAGTCCGTGTAGTTTACCTCGCATCTGTCTACTACAGTACAGTATTGTTATGCAGTGTTGCTCGAGACAATTGTTATGCAGTGTTGCTCGAGACAATTCGGAAAGTAGATTTTGTATGTACTGTACATCTACGTTGATTTTCGTCATCTGAATGAGATGACCTTCTCAGTTATGCGGATAATATTATCTACCACTTTCGAAATTCCCAGATTTAGCACCGTCGGATCAAATAGCTTTGAAGTGGTCGTCCTCTATTTGTTTAATCAACTAACCACAGACGAGCTTTCTTCTACAGTACCGCGTTCGAGTTTCCCAGATGCGTAGAACGCAGCGAGGCGATAGAGCCCCCCGCTTATCGTGTCCTCCTTTGGGTGGTGTTATGGGGCATGGTTCAAGTCCTGGCTGCTTGAAACATACCTCTTAGCCATGAATACTCCTGAACACTTTCCACAGTTCGTAGAGATCATGTGGCGCATGCTCGCGGATTTGGGCCTTGGTAATTCCACGTGCTTTCCATTCTTGAAACATTTCGAAGCGGAAATTTGCATCGTTCTGCATCCTGTGAAAATTCAACGCGGCAAACAATTCGTCCGCGCTAAACGTGGGATATATACCTCTCTCTTCCTCGTTGTATTCAGGAAGGTTGACTTTGTCATCCGTCGTTTGATGGCTTCGAAGGAATCTCTTGTCCTCGCCAGCGAGAGCATGCGAGGAGTGAACAACGTCCACGTGGTCTGATCGGCCTTTGACACTTCCAAGGAGGACGGCCGCAAGAACCACAAGGGTCACGTTGAAGAGACGCATGGCTGGATGTTGGTTGTTGGGTCTTGAGGAGTGGAGGAGAAATTGCAGAATGAGAAATGCGGAAGAAGAACGTCGCCCTCTCGAGTAGCTCAAAATGACTGGTGGTTGTCCCTTTAGCCCTTCACCGCAACGCACGGCCTCAACACGTAAAAACTGTCAGGTTTCGGCAAAAACGGTGCAGAGATCAGATATATGGGGGTGACACAGCGTCTTTGCCTTATCTGTGAGTATTAGTATCAGTTATATGTTGGCTGGATTTGCAGATTCCATTTTCCCCATGTTGGAACGCTTTTGAGTTTAAATAGCTTGCACGAGCTGTCTGTGAACAAGAACTGCACCCGCATTTTCATTATCATCCGACGCGGCGACATGTAACTGTACGATGCGGTGCGGTTGCATGGGTCCGGTTGAGAATAGACCTCAGGTGTTGAAGTGAGAAAGCATGGCCATATACCTCTAGCTAGCACACATGAACAGCGTTCTGCACACTCTACAGTATAGAGCTGATGTCAAACTGATCGGAACATATCCCGTTGTTTCAGTTGATGCTCCAAACTGCACAAAACAAGAGCTTGGCCACTGTTTTGTCTATTTTGAGGAGGATTTGGACAAACGCTATCAGACCTAGTGTTCAAGCGTGCTACCGCATTCATCGATCCCGTGGTACATCACCAAAGGGGTTGAGAGAAACAAATCTATTTTGCTCACAAAAGCATTTATATCACACATTGGCCTCTATTCTTGAACAGTGTATAGGCCTGATTCTTTTTACCAAAATATTGCGCCAACACTATTATCCGGGACACATAAACCACGGCCTTTAACATCAAATCAGGCTGTATGCGCCGAAATAGTGTATTATGATTGTTCTAACATGCTTGAGCACGGGTTTGCAAGCTGCCTAAAAAGTGCTCCGGATTTTTCTGCAAGTCGTGAAAAATGTTGTTCGTTCTTGAAAAACGTAGTATTAAATAAAAAGTTGTATGGACCAGTCATCTGCACCTTGGTTTGTAAAACTTGCAAGTTGGGTGGGAAATGGTGTACCGACTTCCTTTGTATGTTACTGACGTCTGCTTATGACAGACAAATGTTCTGATTCAATCAAATCGGAAGATTTTATTCCTCTCGCAGCAATACATTTTGATTGGTCAACCTAATTCCATGTTGCCTAAATCGACTTCTCTTAATAAGTGTCAGTGTACCTAACCCCATGGCCTGATGTTTTGCTATTCGGAGTATAAGAGTCCGATTTGGGCAATCTGACTGAAAGGCACAATAAATCATTGTCGTCGTCTCGAACACTCCGATCACTTGACTTGGTCACCAAATCAAGTGATTACTCCCACCAAGAGTAATCTACATCACACTGGATGTTTTATAACTCATCGTCGCTGAAGTCGATGGCGGGCGGTGCGATACAACTTCCATGGTGTAGTCTTGGACGATAGATACGTAAGAAACGGCTCCAGTGCGACAAACGATTCTAGTGGGACACAGAGACATATTGGGTCGACACCCCCTCCACTAATGCAGTTAATAACCTGCATCATTTTAGTTACTAACGACAGTGTACTAGTTAGTATAATTTGAGTTTATCTCTTATTTTTCCTTACCATCTCGGCTGTTCGCTGGGACATGGCGCAGGATCGTTATTGGGATCGTGCCTTCGAAACACCGTAAACCGAAATACCGTAAACCACGGGTTGATTACAACACTCGTAAAAAAAAGTTCCCGTCCTATATAATCTGTTGACAAATTATGAGTTTTTTTACAGCGTAAAAACTAAACGTGATCAGCCATTGTTGCATAATTTGCGGACTTGACGAAATGCTTAGCCTTTTCGAAAGCTCGCTCGTGAACAGCACCTTTCTCCGTTGCTATCGCTCTTGGTTCATGCGAGGAAGCAACTAGTCTGCTACGATTGGTAGTCCTCATACTTCCCCAACCCCCGCAGTGCGACATGCATCAAATTTGATGAATGAACGCCTATTTTTGCTCCTCGACGCATGCGGTTGAGAATGCACCTCAGAGCCATCTGGTCCCGGTTCAGGATCATTATTGGGATCGTGCGGCGATTCGTGCTTAATGATGTAGCCCGGATGTAAGTACAAATTTCTTTGTAATAGCCCCACGTGGTAATAATGTAATGATTTGAAAAACCTGACATTCCTTGCTGTCCAGTGTTTTAGAGAGCCAGAACCATCAACCGGCAACGGATTATACGAGCTCATAATTCTATAGGTCAAGTTGGTTATCTTAGGATCTGACGGGGGGTCCTATTACGAAGGGAATTCTTTTTGGTAGATCTATTTACTGGTTGACACGTTCCTCATGCGACTATAACCTTTCCTCCTATGACGTTTGCGCGCTCGATAGTAAGTTGCGAAGTGAGTACATTTAGCAGTTAGACAAAGCTCCTTAACGCTGCTTGCCTTACAGGAGGCTCTGCAGCTCCTACCACTGGTGCTGATTATGCAGTGCCGCGGTTGACGCGGCGTCGATTATGTAGGTGTATTAATAGTTTATGAGCGTCGTCCTCCACTACCCTACCCCTACTAACCCTATCCTTACCAGGGTCTACGATTATTCATTGATTACAAGTACTGTACATGTAATATGGTACAGTATGCTCATTAAGATTCCCTTCCTAGTGCGGTGCAGTGCATGATCGTTATTGAGATCGTGCCTCGTGAAATACCGTAGGGCTACGTGTACATGTAAAATAATAATCATACACATGTCACATCAGTGGAGCCACCGGTACCCATGAAACTGCCGCATTTCTCATTCTACGATTTCTCCTCCAGTCCTCAAGACCCAACAACCAACGCCCTGTCTATCCAGCACGACTCTTGTGGATCTTGCGGTCGTCCTCCTCGCAAGTGGCATTGCAGTGTCGAAGGCGACCAAACCGGTGTGTCGAACGTGGCCGTTGTTCACTCCTCGGATGTTCTCGCTGGCGAGGACAAGCGATTTCTTAGAAGGTACCAAACGGTGCTTGACGAAGACGACGAGGAAGAGAGAGTGATGAGCGCGAATACGCTGAGCGATATGATGCACAATGAGGTTTACCGATTTCAGATGTTCCAGAAGTGGAAGGAACTTGGACATACCGCGGACAGCGTATTCCCCCATGTGCCAAAAAGTCTCTACGAGTACTACATAATCTTCCTGCGTATGAATGCCAAGAAGCATTAGCATGCCATTTGCATGTTTCAACTCTTGAAGCACGCCCCACAACGCCAGGCAGGAGACTGTATAGCCTCGCTGCGTTCTACTAGTACGTAACTGGGAAACTCGAACGGTACTGTAAAAGAAAAATCGTCTACAAATAGATGTTCTCTTCAGAAAATCGAATTCCCATTTGAAAACGTTTCCCGCATAACTGTGAAGGGGGATGTTCGCTCAACTAGCCTCTGGTATAAATGTAGAAGTACCCAGGACCATTGATGCTTTAGCAGTTGAACTAGGAAACTACACAAAAGGACTCAGCGATAGGCTACACCTTGTTGCGGCCAATGGCATTGACTACGGTCACCGAGGCAGCAGCAACGATTGGTGTGTTTGGTACTACCCGAGGCGATTCTGGGTCGGCTTCCCATCAAGACGTCAGCGTGAATCAATACTCCAGAACTGGAATCGCCCATAATCTTGGCGTTATCCGACACCACGGGTACGAGAAGCCTGTCAGGTTTAAATACACCGTTGCTTTGGTTTCGTCACAGATGACCGCCTGCAGCTCTTTGTAGAGCTCGTCGATCTGCGGCTGGAAGTACGCCTTCAGCTGCGGCCGCTTCAGCTTGACCGTCGGTGTCACCAGGTCGTCGTCAGACGAGAACGACTTCGGGTGGAAGTCCACGTTGCGGACGCGCTCGACAACGCGCAGTTGTGCTGCCTTGGTCACGCGCTCCGTGTCGTCGCGCACGTCCTTCTGGTACTCGGGGTTGGCGAGCACCTTGGCCTTGCTTGCGTTGTCGCCACTGAATCCGTGCTCCTGGGCTCACACCTTCAACGCCTCCACATTGGGCACCACCACATCAACCAGACAGGTCTGCAGCGAGTCGCTGTAAACACGAAGAGCTGTGTAATGTGCTTGCACTTGGAGTAGGCGTTCTCGATCTTCTCGGCGGCGACGTACTCCCCTGCGCCAGCTTGAAGATGTTCTTCTTGCGGTTGATGATGCTAGGTTTGCCGTCGGCGTTCCAGCAGCCGATGTCTCCCGTGTGTACCCATCCACGTTCGTGAATGGCCTCGCGCGTCATCTCCGGGTTCTCATAGTACACGGAGAACATCCTGGGGCCCTTGACGAGGTCTCGCCGCGCGGGCGGGGCTTGTCGCGGCTCGTGTAGCCAATTTCGGGTTCGTCCTCTAGCTGCACTTGGCTGTACATGACGGGCGTGCCCACGTGCGACTCGATGGGTAGCCGGCTCGATCTATCCCAACCGGGATGCTGCATCGTCTTGGTCTTCGTTTGTCACTCGTTGATTTGCGAACTCAGGAAGAATGGTCGATTACCGATTCGTGGTCTTCTCGATTTGCTAAGTAGTAGTGCTATCTTCTTGTCGTTTATTCGATCAGTGTCTGGAATACGATGCCTGTCCGTTGGGTGAGATGTAGCTGAACATGACGTACTCGGAATATATCGTGGTTTCTTCGTTGGAACTCCCCGAAGAAACTGGATGTTGGCAAATTTTGAGAATGCTTGTGAAGTTCTTTTGATTCGGCTTGTCGGTCTGTCTAAGCAGCCGACGGTAGTGAGCTCCGAATGTTGTGTAAATCGCGGCAAGGGTGGTATTGAGTGGTTCAGGGTCGATTTCCTCGAAGCAGAACCGGTTTCGTTCTGTCCAGCGGTGGTGGAGGGTAATGCACCTGATCATATTCCATAGTGATAGAATCTCAGCTTGTTGGTTATTCCAGCGTGGTGCTACTTGCAGCTTGTGGGGCAACACAATATTTGTCCTTCAAAGAAGCGGCACCAGTCTTTCCACAGTTCTTTCAACAGTGCGTCAGACTTGGAGCAGTCCTTGAAGAGATGTTTTGCTGTCTCTATGTTGTTGCATGTAGGATAAGGCAGCACTGGATATTTGGATCTAGATGTTTGAGGAACCAAAAGCGCGACCTTACTGGCAAAATACGTTGCGCGATGCGCATTTGTAGATCATCGTAAATTGGCAGGAGTTCCGATCTGTGTTGGCGTCCAAATCTCACAAAGGCGGAAACATCTTCTAACGTTGTGGCAGTTAGATCTTGGCAGATAGTATGTTGGGTGGGGTTTAGCAGCTCTGGTTGTAGTAGTTGTTTTACCTTGTCCCGGGGTATGTGAGGAAATGCGAATATTTTTGCGGCTGTTTTTACTCCTACGTTGGGAAGGAAAGTCGTCGCTTGGTTTGTTTGAAGTTCCAAGTTGCCTAGTGTTGCTTCCACTTGGGAAATAACTTGCATGGGCTCTTTATGGAGACTTCGGAGCCACTTTTTCTGAGTCTGTAGAGGGACGATAGTATTGCTAGGATCCAGGGTTTTCCTTAGGAATGTGGAAATTGATGGATGTTTGCCAATGTCGTCAATAATATCTTGCATACAAGCGTATTGTAGATTTTTGGCTACCTGGAGTCTGAAACTCCTTTTCGGCTCCGCAATTGTCGCAATGTTTCGTTTGTGCCCTTGTGGAGTTGTGTAATGGAGGAGAGGGTTTTTTGATATCCAGAGTGGGGCACATAGTAGTGCTTTTGCAGGGCGGTTCTGTCCTCCTTTCACGGGCCACTCGATCTTGTGCCATAGCTTCCAAGTTTCGGTCCACCAATGGGGCAGAGCCTCCCCTCCATACGTAGCAGGCACTTGAACTTGGAAGGCGAGATGTCCAGGAAGTCTAGCGGGTGGTTTACTGGTACGGATGGAGTTAGCGTCTCGAAGAACGTGGCTGCTAGGGATGGCCAGTTTCCCTTCTCTGGAGCTTCTGTCATCTTCGCAAACTGCTGGAGAAGTTGTAGTCGTTGTACATTTAGTTGTGTTTGCAGGTGGGGAAGTTGGAATCCGCCTGCCTTTCGCGGTTGATACAGTCGCTCAGTTGGAGCCAGTTGAATGAAGGTCGAGTCCTCTTCATTTTTCCGGGTCAGCACAAACTTATTTAACATTCGCTGTCATCTCCGAACGCAGGAAGTTGGGATCGTAGTGTGCGGGGTGAAGTGCCAAAGTACGGAGAGTATCATAGTGTGTACTGGTAGGAGCCGCCCCCGGAGTGTTCTCGCTCGCCGACCCCATATTCCGAACCCTCTGTAGAATTTGTTGTTGAGTTCGGCGACTATTGTGTCATCCGATATGTGTTGGCCGATTGGTATGCCTAAATATTTGACTGAATCGTTGGGGCCTAGACACTTAACTTCGGGGATTACTGGACACGTTTGCCTTTTGTTTAGTGGCAATAACGCGGACTTTTTAAGTTGAGGCGTGCTCCTGATCCTTGACAGTAGATTTGCACCTGTTCTAGTTGTTGTCGTAATCTATTCGGGTTCGTGGCTATCAATGTCGAGTCATCTGCAAAGTATAGACCAGCTATCGTGGTTTGTACATTGACCGGTACACCAAGGTCTTGGCGTTGGCGGATAAGATTGCCAAGTGGCTCGATACAGAGTAAGAAAAGAAGTGATGACAGCGGATCACCATGTTCCACGCCTCGCGTTACTTGCAGAGGTCGTAGTAGAAACCCGTTTAATAAAATCAATGCAAGAGGTTTGTTGTACAGGAGGCAAATCCACGAGATAAAACGTTCGCCAAAGCCAAGGATTGCCAGAATAAGAAAGAGGTACTCCCAAATCACTCTGTCATATGCCTTCTCGAAGTCTAGGAACAGAGCCATCGCTTCCGAGTTAGTCATCGTTGCATGATGTTGGAGGTCATTTAGTAGGCGTACTTGATGATGTAGTGATCTACCAGAAACAAATCCTTTTTGATCGGGGTGTATAATGGTAGGTAGAACCTCTTTGAGGCGGTAAATTAGCACCTTCGATAGGACTTTGACGTCTACCGGCATAAGTGCGATCGGTCTGTAGTTGCCTGGATCGCTCCGGTCTCCCTTCTTGTAGAGAAGGGTGACACAGGATTTTCGTTGGGAAGGTAGCAGAATCCCTCGGTCTAGTTGGTACTGAAACACTCTGCATAGTATTTTTCCAAAAACCTCGGGTGATGTCTGGTAAAACGCTGGGGTTAGCCCATCCAGTCCTGGAGCAGAATTGCTTTGCATGTGTTTGATAGATGCTGTAAGTTCATCGGCGGGTGTTATTGGACTATCCAAATTTTCAACATCTTCTCCTGAAAGTTTTAGTTTAATCGACTCGAGCAAGGCCGCTCGCTTTTCTTCATCAATCACAGTTCCATCTAGTGGACTCGTTGGGTCTCCGAAAATTGTCCCCCAGTGGGAACGAAAACGTTGTTGCACTTCTTGAGGGTCGGTGGATATTTCCCCCGACTCTAGTTTCACTGACGTCACCTGCACAGGACGCAGTAGGGAAATAGGCGGTCGAAAAAATGCTGAGGTTGATGTCTCCATGCTACCTGCGTGGAAATCAGAGGCAGAGTCCTGTTGGAGTCGAGCCACATGTTCTTTCCGCGCTGTATAGACAGCTTTTGCCTCTTGATAAGTGTTATGGGCACTGTGTGACGGATTATCGACGTAATTTTCCATGCTGTGTTCGAAGCATTTTTCCGCTGCTCGAAGGCCTTGATTTTCTTGGATTGCCATTACTGCTTGCAGGGATTTTAACTGGTTTGCCATTCGGCGTTTCCACCCTAACCATACTAATCCAGGGTTATTGGCGTTAAGTATGTCTGGAAGGAGGAGTTTTGCTTCGTTTTCGATTGCTTCTTTGATGAGTGGACATTCCAACATTTTTGTGGGGAGGCGCCAATACCCTTTACCTCGCGGTTGGCAGCATTGCCTTAAGGTGACACTATGTGCTAAATGATCGCCCGAGTGAGGAACTTGAAAGTAGCGTGATGATCCGTAGTAGCGTGTCGTGAATGTATCGGACATAAAGCAATAATCGAGTCTGTTTTTCCTGGGTGGTAGTCCTGTGAAGACACGGCGCTCTGGGTGTTGAATTCGCCAACAATCAGATACGCCTCGACTAGCTATCCACTCCAAAGCGCTCTGTCTTGGTCGGTTATGTCTAGCTGACACCGTAGCCGAGTCTAGAAGTGGGTTAAAGGTCACGTTTAGGTCTCCCATTATGTCAGGCCCACCTCTGGCCTGCTGAGCAAGCAAGCCAGAGCGATGCGGCGCAAAGGCTCTGGCTTGCTTGCTAGCGGTCAGAGGCTTGAAGTTCCTGTGGCAGCTACCCGAGAGGGTCAGCCGTCACAGTGAACATGCATTTTGTAGGAAAAACATGAAAAAGAAACATGGAACATACATTTAGTAGAAAAGAAATGAAAAGAAAACAAAAAGACGCAGGGTAGCGCATAGTCAAGGAAAACCCCAGAAATACGCAAAGAGAGCCCTGTGCTCGCGTAGGAGCACAGCGAGGCATGCATGTTAGGCTAGCAGTAGCAATTCAGTTTTAAATAAACCGTCTACCCCGCACATCGACCACAACTACCGCGCTTCTCGACAGGACCAACACTCGCACCCACTTCAACGACAAACACTCTTCGGGCCCAACGCGACATCTGGTAGCACTTGCGGGGGGAAGGCTCGCTGCTGCACGGCACTCAAGGGGAGGCTTTTTCAGCTTGAGGTGTAAGTGTCACGTCAGCGTGACCAACCCAGCTGTTGGGGAGACTTTGGTACATTAATAGGGCAACCTATTATTGTACGCTGACCGTGGGAAATAACTGGAGGGCAGCCGTGGTGCAAATTTGTTTTGCATCTGGCCTCGGTGACAGCCCATTTGCCCAAGTAGCTACTGTTCTCAAAAGACTGCACCGCATATAAATCGAGCACTATAAGTCTCGAAGCCGGTTAGTCAGTTTTTGTTCTTGGTAGCCCGGCACAGCAAAATTTGGCGAAGCGAAGACCAGGACGACAACCGTCACCGCTCGACCTCTCACGCGTCATCGACCTCTCACGTGTCATCGACCTCTTCAAAGGCATCGAAGAAGTCCAAGACCTCCCACAGCGCATAACTCGGCCAATTTTAGGAAGCAGCATAGGCTATTTTCTTTAACAGGTTTTCTCTTTTACTTTCTTTTAGTCAGTGCCCCTAAAAGTAGATTGCTCCCACCGGTATCAAGTTTCAAGGGTGAACACACAAAGTACGAAGTTTTCGCGTGTTCAAGATGGCGGATCCGGCCCAACTAATGCATAGTATGTTGGCGGCCATGGAGAAGCAGACAGAATTGATCGACGAGCTGCGCAAGTCAAGGCAGCTGTCGCAAATAAAGCTGGATGGGATAAAAATGCCCAGCTACGGGGGGACGCTCAAGGAATCGTTCCAACTATACCGGGAGCAGGTGGAGCAGTACTTTTTAGCTAAGGGCATAGACTGGAAGGATAGTAAGTTGAGGGGACGCATTTTGGCTGTGTTAGCGGGATCGCTGAAGTATGGAGCCGCGCAGTGGTACATCGTCAAGAAGGACGATGTGAAGAGTGTGGAAGACTTCTTTTTGAAGCTGGAGGAAGAGTTCGTGCCTCCGGATCTGCAAGAACGTCTTCGGGACCAGATGAATGACTTGAAGGAGCGTCAGTGTCGAGACCTGCCCGATTATATCAGCAAGTTCAGGCACTTGATTACTCAAGTCAAGGAGATGAGCGAACTGGACAAGATCATGTATTTCTTGCGTGGTCTGCCGTCAAGTATTCGGGAGGAAGTCCAGTATCGCAGGAGTGCAACGTTGACCGACGCTATTACCGTAGCGCTCGACTATGACCGGTCTCACGCGCATCGTGGACGCTCGGATGGAGCACGCGACAGACCGAGGTACCGATCGTACGACAACAGACGATCGAAGAGCAACAACGATGGACCAGTGCCGATGGAGATCGACAACGTAAGGGTACCGTCGAAGGAGGAATGTATGCGCCGAAACCTGTGTTTCCGGTGCGGGAGTAGCGCCCATCGGGCTCGTCAATGTCCGATACAGCCGCAGCAGACGCAAATGGCTAAGCGGAATGCGCCGAAGTACAACAACTCGGGCAGTAATCAAGGGCGTAAGCCGAGGATGAACATGGTCCTCGAGGATGACGAACAGGTGGATACTGTCGTCATGGATCGCGTGACTATGAGTGTGGCTGACATCCAGGAACAAGCGGATGAGTTACAGGCATTCATGGACAAGGCACGTGTGCAAGTGGAAGAGACTGTCACTGCAGCGTCAGAAATGACGGAAGATGCTGGCTCGTGTGGACTACAGCCAGTTGAAGAACCGAGTTTGCATGCGATGCAACCGGAATTGGAGTCTGGTGTGTGCGGATCGCCGCCAGAGCAGGAAGCTGAGTTGCATGAGAAGCAGCCAGTGAAGTTGGTTCAGCAAGGATCGCAACCAACAAGTACAACGGAGACCTTGAAGGTGAACGCAGTGAAGTCCGAACGTACGAGTAACCTTTTCATCAGGAAGGGTCGCATCAATGGCAGAGATGTCCGAATTCTGTTGGACACGGGTGCAAGCACGAACATGATTATGCCAGGTTTGGCTAGTAATGTGCTTCTGTCAAGACGACTTCAAGCTCAGCGCTTTGATGGCACGTTAACACCGGCGACGGATGTCAAACACGTGGAAGCGCCAGTGAGCATGGATGGGTACTTCTTTCCAGCGATCGAGTTCGTGGAATGGAAGTTGCCGGAGTCGCACGACGTCATTTTGGGGAAACCGTGGTTTAAGGACTACAACCCTCAAGTGGATTGGCAAAAGGAGGAGGTTGTCATACCTGACCGGATGCAATTCATCGACGTCGATGCACCGTCGTTCTCGCACAACTTGAAGGAAGGCGAGTATGAGCAGGTGTTTCGGGTAAAGATACAACTTGTGCCCGAAATGGAAGGAATTCCAGAACCGATCTTCAACGTAGTCGGTAAGGAGTTCAAGGATGTGTTTCCGGAGCAATTACCAGACGGATTGCCTCCGATGCGTGAAGTCAACTTTGAAGTGACGTTGAAGAAGGGGGCTCAACCAAGCTCTCGTGCACCGTTCCGCATGTCGAAGATGGAACAGGATGCTTTCGAAGAATTTGTCAAAGACAAGTTGAAGAAAGGATGGATTGAAGTGTCGAACTCGCCGTGGGTTTCGAACATCTTCGCTATCCCGAAGAAGGACCCAGTCACAGGTCAAATGCCGAAAAGGGCTGAATGGTTGCGTAGCGGCAATTTGAAGATTCCGTTGCGTTGGGTGTTCGACTACCGTTATCTCAACAACGCGACTGTCATTGCCAAGATCCCGTTGCCATTAATCGAGGAGTTGTTCGATAAGATGGTAGGTTGTGTCATTTACACGTTGATCGACCTTGCGCAGGGATATCATCAAATGCTGGTGGTGAAGTCAAGTCGTCCGTACACTGCGTTTCGAACACACAAGGAAACGTATCAGTGGTGTGTAGCGCCCATGGGAGTGGCTGGACTCCCAGGGACATGGTCCAGGCTCATACACAAGCTGTTCGACAAGTACGGATTTGTCGTCGTGTATCGCGATGACATCTACGTCTTCTCGAAGAGTATGGAGGAGCATGTGGAGCATCTGCGTGTTATTTGGATGGTACTGCGTCGCGAGAAGCTTTTTGCACACATGGCAAAGTGTTCGTTTGGTCAGTCCGAAGTGGCTTTCCTAGGACATGTCGTCTCGCAGGCAGGAGTAAGCGTTGATCCGCGTAAAACGGAAGTCATAGCCAAGTATCCGACTCCGACGAATCGAAAGGTGTCGTTGAGTTTCTTGGGTTTGGCAGGGTATTATCGCAGAATTATCTGTGATTTTGTCGAGATTGCTCGTCCGTTGAGGGATTTGACGAAGGGAGATGTCCCATGGAGTTGGGCGAAGCCTGTGGAGGACGCGTATTTGCATCTCAAGCTCGCACTTCAGCAAGCGCCTACGCTGAAGTTGCCGGACTTTGAGCGACCGTTTATCGTGACGACGGACGCGTCAGGACATTGTATTGGTGGAGTTCTGTCACAAAAGTATGACGGAGCAGATCATCCGATTGCCTTCTATTCGAAGAAGTTGCATGAGCGTGGATGGCCTACGCATGAGAAGGAGCTACTAGCTATCAAAGTGGCTACGGATTAGTGGAGACACTATCTGCATGGACGCCCATTCGACGTCTACACGGATAACGCAGCGTGTTCGTGGATGTTGCATCACCCACGAGTGTCACCAAAGATGGCTCGTTTTTACGCACTTTTCGCAATACACGTTTACTTTGCATCATGTGCGGTAAGATGAACGTTGTAGCGGATGCGCTCTCACGGCCTCCACCGGATGGACTGGAAGACGAAGAGGAGAAAGAAGCACCTCTTCCGGATGTGACGTATACCGTTCATGACTGCGACGACGAATGCGCAAGAATGCCGCACCAGGTCATGACCACCGTATTAAGTCTGCAGTGTTGCGCAACTTGTCAACGGATGATACTCACCTGTTACTCGACGATGTCAACTTACGGGGGGAGGGTCGCCCGATTGGCGTAGCACAGCAACAAGTCAACAGCGTCGACTATCATTTTGTAAGTCCGCACTTGGCCCCTGAGACGAAAAGAGCGTTTCAGGAAGGATACGAATCAGACCCTGCTTTCAAGCAACAGTGGTCTAATGGAGCTGGAAAGGAGAAGTTCGTCAAGCACAATGGGCTTCTGTTTTTCAAACAGACGAAAGGCGAAACTGTCTACCGACTTTGTGTGCCGAAGGTAAAAGAGCTTCGCACAAATGTCATGATCGAGTTTCATGATGGAAAGACGTCCGCGCATCCTGGAAGTCGACGTACGTACCTGAAAGCAGCGCAATGGTACTACTGGCCGACTATGGACCGCGACGTAAGGGAATACGTTCGCACATGTGAGACTTGTGCACGATGGAAGTCCAGTAGCCAGAAGAAAAAAGGACTACTGATGCCGATACCAGTGCCAAAGGAATGCTGGGAAGTGGTGTCAATGGATTTCATCACGGGTTTGCCAGTGTCGGAAGGGTTTGATGCAATACTAGTTGCAGTGGACAAGTTGTCCAAGCGAGCGAAGTATGCACCAACGTATTCAACAGCTGACGCGAAGGACACGGCTAAAGTGTTCTTTGATGCAGTTGTTCGGCATCACGGATTGCCGAAGGTCATCATCAGTGATCGCGACTCGAAGTTCATCTCGGACTTTTGGAAGTCATTGATGAAGTTGATGGGTATCAAACTCAGCATGACAACTGCGCACCGAGCTCAGGCAGATGGCCAGACGGAGCGCCAGAACCTCGTGCTCGAAGATGCATTGAGATGCATGATCTCGTATCACGGTGACGATTGGGTTAAGCACCTAGGGACTATCGAATATGCGCATTCGACCCTCGTCAACGCGTCTACGAAGTTCGCGCCATTCGAACTTGACACAGGACGTAAGGTGTCAAACATTGTGGCAGAGGAGATGAAAGACCTGCTGCAATCGGAGAATGATGTGACGCTCGCGGAGTTCGCGAAGAACTTTGCGAAGGAGCGACAGGAGATCGTAGAACGTGCTCAGAAGAATTTGGAAGAAGCTCAAGCAAGACAAAAGGAGTACTACGATCGCAAGCGCAGACAAGTTGTCTTTAAAAGAGGTGACTTAGTGCTGCTCGACACGAAGAACTTACCGCTGAAAACCGTAAACAAGAACACGGAATTGAAGAAAGCGAAATTAGCGGCTAAGAAGGTTGGACCGTTCGTGATTGAACGTATGGTGAACGACAACGTGGCGAAGTTGATACTTCCGCGCACGATGAAACGTCTTAATCCGACATTCAACGTGGAGTTACTGACCCATTACCAAACGAATCGTGAGGATTTTCCGAATCGACCGATTCCGAAGGCTGTACCTCTAATCTTGGACGAGGACACTGGAGAAGAACTCTACATTGTGGAGAAGCTGCTCAAGAAACGAACTAGACGTCGCAAACGTCAATGGCTCGTGAAGTGGCATGGGTTGCCGGAGCATGAGGCAACCTGGGAAAGCGAAGCGCAGATCAAGCACGTTTCGCATTGGCGTCAACTCCTGGATGAGTATCGACTCCGCCAACGCGAAGTCAACCAGGGGGAGATGTCAGGCCCACCTCTGGCCTGCTGAGCAAGCAAGCCAGAGCGATGCGGCGCAAAGGCTCTGGCTTGCTTGCTAGCGGTCAGAGGCTTGAAGTTCCTGTGGCAGCTACCCGAGAGGGTCAGCCGTCACAGTGAACATGCATTTTGTAGGAAAAACATGAAAAAGAAACATGGAACATACATTTAGTAGAAAAGAAATGAAAAGAAAACAAAAAGACGCAGGGTAGCGCATAGTCAAGGAAAACCCCAGAAATACGCAAAGAGAGCCCTGTGCTCGCGTAGGAGCACAGCGAGGCATGCATGTTAGGCTAGCAGTAGCAATTCAGTTTTAAATAAACCGTCTACCCCGCACATCGACCACAACTACCGCGCTTCTCGACAGGACCAACACTCGCACCCACTTCAACGACAAACACTCTTCGGGCCCAACGCGACACATTACCCGGTGTACGTCGCCACGGTTGATTTCCCGTGTCAACAGGGTCTCATAGAAGTTATAATTTTCTTGTGGGTCGACCGGTGCATACACATTGTGGATGTATAGGTCTTTGTTTTGAACCCGTATTCGCACTACTAGGTAACGACCGGGGATTGTCCAATCTTCCATTTCTTCAGCTGAATCAAATCCAGGAAAATCGTTATGGATTATGGTAGCAACTCCACCACTTCTAGAGAACAGAGTGGTTGTATGCACGGCATTTCGGTCTGATATGAAATATTTGCAGTCGAAAGTGGCTTGCTGAAGGAATTGAAATTTGTTGGCATGATGAACATCTCTAAACTTCGTCTCTTGTAAGCAGGCCACGTGGTAGTTGGAAATCGTCTTGTCAATCAGTTTGTACCCATTTTCTTGACTCCGTTAGTATTTACGGTCAAGATGGATACGTTTTCCCAGAGCGAGCCCTTAACAGTCAATGTACAGTGGGCCTGCTGCTAGCAGCATGTTGCCATCCTGCACCTGCATTTGTAGCATCGCTTTTCCTCTGCTAGCCATTCATGGTTGTTCCTCAGGTGGATGAGTGTGGCCAGGATTGGGTGTGTCCACCCAGAGCTTGTCACTCGATCTAGAATGATCCGTCCGCACTCAGTGCGAAGGATAGCCATTAGTACATTCGGGTGTAGTAGTCGGGTGTCTGAGGTCTGGATCCATGGCACATGGGTCGTGGCTAACGTTTGGATCCAGAAGTCGTTTTTGAAGATCTCATGGGCTGCGGTATACAACAGCAGTTCCAACAGCGCCAGTGCTAGAGAGATATCGTATAGTTTCGACTCGTCCTTCATGTTCACCAGCATTTCTCCGGTTCTTTTGAATAACGCCGTACGGGATGTCAGGGCAGCAAGCCCAGTCAGTTTTTTTTTTTTTCCATTTTGTAGTGAATTTGTTGCCGTTGGTCACTGAGCCGTGCACATAGCGGAACCACAGGTGCACACGCGTTAGTTCTTCAATCAGCTCTGAGTTTTGGCGCATCCACCGTGAGACTTTCAGCAAGAAAGCTAGACGGTTTTTGCTAATCTCTTTCATCACATTTTCGGAGCTCGTTTCGCTCGAGAAAACCTTCGTTTCCTCTGCTTCTAATGCCTGTTAAAGGGTTTTGTTTTCTTGTTCGAAAACGAGTTTTGATTTGACGATATTTTCCGCCGTCTCCGGAATCAATTCTCTGACTGTAATAGGGTTCGTCGATAGTTTCACCTTGTTTTTCTGGTTTTCGTGGTAGTACGCGTACTCATTGCTGTTGGTGCTCTGTTCCGACGGGTTGATGCGGGTTACTACGATTTGGTAGCCCGAATCCCCATTTTCGTCGGGGTTCGACACACAACATTCCAACTCCGGGTCTAGTTCATCAAGGTGACTCCAGAAGTTGGGTGAGTTCCAGGATTGTGACGACGTCGTTGGTGGTGGACCACTTCGTCGGCTCTGTAGTCTCTTGGGCGAATGTGGGAATGTATCGCCTGGGAATTCGGTTGTCGGAGATGAAGGCTCTGACATGTCCGAATCTGCGCCAATGTCTAGGGATAGATCGAGTTGGATGTCATCGGACTCAGCGCCATGCGAGACCGGGCTTAGGACTGTGCCCGTGTTTTCCGCGCTCTCCATGGTAATATCGATACCGATCGGGGGTGGCATTGCGTGACTGACAATGCCTCCCTCGCGTGATCGTTTCTCTCCTAGTTGTTTGGACGTTTTGTTGCGAGGTTTCTCAATGTTCGACACTTTCTGCCGGTATTCCCCGAACGGCAGTTTGCTCAGGTCGAGACAGTTGGGAGCCATTTTGCTTGGCTGGAGGTGGTAGTACTGTGGCGATGCGGGCTCCAAAATCAGGGAATAGCCTCGCGGCTAGACCTCGATCTCAGACCACTCAACTCAGAATCTGAGATTAGATCTCAGATCCCAAGCTGGGTGAGGCGTGTGTTCCTGACTCTTGCAATCCCTTGACTTGGTTCTTCCTAAGGCTACGCTGTGGGCCCAGACTTGCGTCGGCCACACCAGCTGCCTCCGAACTCGACAGTTCCCAGATGCCCCCAGACGAAGCTTGCTCCTTGCTTGGAAGGCCCTTGTACGCACGTGCTGAGTCCGCTGTGCCCCGTTTTCTTGAATATAAACACGTTCACTCCACACACACTTAGTCCACTTCTCTTCTCAGGCCCTTGGACTCTGGGCCTTAACAGCCTCCTCCTTGCTCAGCGACTCCGGCTTCGAGTCGCTTCCAGTCACGACACTTCCTCCGGCGGCTCAGACTGAGAGCCGCACAACGGTCTTCACTCGCCCCTCAGACCAGAGTGGCCCCGAGAGTTGGCTCGGTCTGAGCCTGCCTTGATCCAGGGTTCTCGCTCTGCACCCTGGGACTTCCGCGCACCACGCCTTGATGTAGGCGACACAGCGAAGCTGGGAACCACTATCCCAGACTATTCGCGCCACACGGATACCACCAGCAACCCCAGAAACCACTATCCCAGGTGTTGCTCTGCCGAAACCTCAGAGCGGAGCACCTTCCGCCCGAAAATATGAAGCACCGCCAGGAAACCAGCCAACCAGCACGAAAAACCAGCCAAACCAATGTCCCGCGTGTGGAAATACAACAACGAAGGCAAACCGGGCCGAAACACGAAAAGGCTTGGTTGTTGAACTTGAATTTATTTGGAGTTAGCTGAGCTTGACCGTAGAACACTTGTAGCGACTCCACTTGACCTTGCGCGCGCCGCCGGGGGCAGGGACTTGGTCCCTGTGTAGCAACACGCCCGTCGGCGCAAGACGAACTCCGCAGCTTGCGGTCTTCGGGGCAAAACAAACTCTGATTATTATCATGCACATGCACATACAAAGGGCATATCAAGTAAGGGTGCAAACATCTCCTGGGTACACCTTGAACAAGGGTGAGACACCCACTAAGCTACTGGCTTGGCGGCGCCCGTGAATGCGCGTCGGCCCTTCCATTGGCCTGTCTGTGTCAGTCATCACTTGATTACACTGATTACACCTGGGTGCAAATCAGTGGTATCCTGATTACGCCAGGATCTTGTGGCCGGGATTGGGCGGACTTGGTCTGTCATCACCTGATTACACTGATTACTCTGGGTACAAATCAGTGTGTAATCAGGATGACGCCAAGATTCTGCGGCTCCCGTTGGCCCAAATCCATAGGCGACTGGTCAGGCCGAATCTTGTGTGCCCGACACCAGGGGCCGAAAAGCCACAACGGGGCGACCCTTCAGAGTGACCTTCCAAGCGGCAACCGCCAACTCCAAAGAGCAACTACCGCAGCTCCCAGACCGGCAATGTAGCCATCGCTGTGTACCCACTTCATAGGCGAGACCACGAAGTCGCACTTCAGGCCCTGCAGGCACGCCGTAGGCTTTTAGTCACGTCCTAGGCTTGGAGCGTCAGCTGTCTTTCACCAGTTGCCACTTATCCTCACGAACATCGTGCATCTTGACACCAACTTGCGCCCACAATCACCGTGTCTCAGTTTTGGCACAAGTTGAGGGACTGCCGGGCTGAAAACCTGAGCTGGGGGCAAAAATACGATGTTGATTCCATACCCCGGCTGTCCAACCGATTTGACATGTCTCAATTCTGGCTCGAATTCTGGGACTCTGAGGCCGGGAATCTGAGCTGGGGGCAAAAATACGATGTTGATTCCATACCCCGGCTGTCCAACCAATTTGACGAGTCTCAGTTTTGGTGCAACTTCTGGGACTCTGAGTCTGGGAATCTGAGCTGGGGGCAAAATTACGATGTTGACTCCATATCTCAGTTGTGGCACCCCAAAGCCGAGATGAAATCAGACGCCGCACGCCACGCCCTCTTCCCAGACCCCAGACTGCACATCTCAGGGTCTGGTCCATAGGCAAACCTCAGACCGAACTCCAAATCACAAAGTCTCAGACTTTTGCCATCACTCTCAGGTCTCAGAACTCCGGGCATTCCAAACTGTGACGTCACCAATCTGAGACCTGGGGTCTGAGACTTAAGCAACCATGGGACTTCAAATCACAAACCCAGAAGGCCAGGGCTCAGCTCTTCGCCCAGAGTCCGATTCAAGGCCTGGAACCTCAGATCTGTGGCCTCTAGAGCGATTCTCAGACCTCGGAATCCAGACCGAATTCAAATCTCAGACCTGGGGATCTGGGGTCGCCGCAACTCGACGTTCGCAGAGCTCAGTTTCCAGATGTAGCCAGCACAACCTGAAGTATGTACAAAAACCAGACTTGGATCAAGAAATATCCACGTTTCAAGTGACATGTGGCCGGTACGTGGTAGGGTTTGGGCCTCTGACTGATGGGTCCTGGCCAAGAATTGGCTCGGACCTCGTCACAACCGTCCCTTATGTGCGCTGGGTCCAAAGAGATCATTCTCGAGTTGGCCCCGGCGCACATAACCGGAAGATGCCCACACTCGCCCCGTCCCGGCCGCGAAATCTCTTGCCGCGGCTCCCGGGTCTCGGGCCCAGCCATTTCGTGAACAGTCCGGAGTCACAGAACTTCACATTGCAGCGCTGGCACGCGCAGCACATTTTTCGGATGGCCGACGACCACACGGACGACCAGCGGCTCCCCGCGCCATCGCAAGGTGGCGGTGGACAAGACGCGGGGTCGCGGGGCGCTCCTGCGGCTCCCACAACCTCCGGCAGCGTGTCCACGTCCACAAGCAGCACGTTCACGGCCTCTGGCAGCACTCCCACGGCTTCCGCCTCCGTGTTCACGGCGACGGCGACCTCCACAAGCGCGTTTGCGTCGTCGGCGACCTCCACGAGGGCGCACACGGGCTCCACGACATCTTCGGCAGCTTCCAGCATGTCTCCAGTGACTCCAGCATCCGCCTCGACGGTCCCTCGCTCTGCACCGGCACTGCCGGCTTCGCAGCCACCGTCCGGCAGCACCACGAGCTCATGCACGTCGATCACACCGCCATCCGCATCCACGACGCTCGCATCAGTGAGCACGGCAGCTTTGACGCCACCGCCAGCGTTGCAAACGCCTTCGGCGACGTCTCCGGCGGGTCCATGGCGGTCGTTCACGCTCTTCAGTCCCTCGCAACGCCACCCGTCGCCCGTGCCGTCCACCATTCGGGTCCCCGCGACGCTTGACGACGTGGAGAACCGCGCAAACCTCGTTGATGGGTTGGATGGGGTCGCGCGCATCGAAGATGTTACGCGCTTCTCGAGCACCGAGTTGGCGTGGTTGAGCAGGATGGCACACGTCACCGCTTCGCAGGACGTGATCCAGCCAGTCGCTTCCGTGCCGCTGAACTTCTCGGATCCAAGATCGCGTATCCGCTTCGAGCGAGAGACCGTCCCTCTGGTGCAATGTTTCGGCGTGGAGCACTTCGCGCGCCGCGTTGTCGGTACGGCCCAGTGCTTGCAGCGCGTGCTGAACTACGCTCAAGCACTCGAGCGTCCCAGTCCCGGTGGTGCGGCCCACATTCAAGTCGGGCAGCTCTCGGCCGAGATCAATCGGCTGACCGTGGAGCTGAAGCGCGAGCGCGAGCGCCACGCTCAGGAGATGCGCGACTATCAAGGCTCTCACCAGTACTACGCTGCCGCAGCCGGGCGAGAACAGGTGGTCCGTGGTGAGCTCCAGGCCGCTGAGGCTCAGCTCAATTTCCAGCTGTCCGAGAACAAGAAGCTTCGGGCTCAGCTCAGGGCACAGCCACCAGCCCCACCTCCGGCCAGCAGTCCGGATCGGCTACTTCGAGCTGAAGTTCAAGCGCTAACCAAGAGGCTGGACGACGTGCAGGCTGAGAACCAAGCGCTTTGCGGGCAGCTGAAGAAGTGCGGCAGCGACCTCGCCGCCTGCCAGAGCACCCTGCACGCCAGCGACGTCTACACCACGCAACTCAAGCACCAGCTACTGAGCGCGGTCCCGTTCTCAGCTGAGGCGCTGATGAACTTCCTGATGGCGAACTGCAGCGCTTCGGGGCACTGGGCGCGCCTGTATGAGCTGCTTCAGCGTTTCCAGAGCCAGACGGACGTCCCAGCCAGCTTCAGGACGACGCTCCAAATCTCGGCGCGGGACCAGACTTCGGATGACTGTGGGCCCTACGTTCCGCTCAACACCGCCAACCCAGTTCCAAGCCCAGCGTCCGCGATCGTTCTCAGCGCTGCGGCTTCGACGTTGACGTCTCTCCTGGGTTCGGCTGTGCCTCCGGCGGCGTCAGCGACATCGGCTCAGGTTCCCACTTCGGTCCCGGTCCAAGCTCAAGCCTCAGCTCAGCCCAGCAGCACGTTAGCTCAGCCCAAGGCCACGTCGACAGCAAAGCCGAGCAAGAAGAAGAACAAGAAGCCAAGCTCCGCCCGGACTCCTTCGCTGAGCAGCGCTCGAAAGGCTGGTGGCAAGGTAGCCAAAGTTCCAGCCCAGCCAAGCAAGTCTTCAGGTCTTCTCGCCGCTTCCAGCACAAGTCCATCCAAGCACCTCAGGATCAAGCGTATCAGCGATCGGATGAGTCTGCCCGGCTACCCTTCGTCCCATTCGCCCCAGAAGGTTCGCGCCTCCAAGGAATCTCCGTCCCGGGTCTCAGATCGTCTGGCAGCGCTCAAACTCCCCCGACATCTGCCGTGGGAGCATGTCCGTGGCGACGTCAGGGAGTTGATGCGCGCCGGCGTCGACTTCTGGGACGCCGTGGACCAAGCTGGGAAGGCGCAACTCCTGCATGACTAATTTGGGAAGAAGGCCCTCGTGAGCATGCTGGTCTCGGCGATCTACTGGGAGCAATTGGATTCCACGCCTTGGCTGGCGTACGTGCCGTCAGCGTACTACGAGGCAGCGATCAAGCGGGTCCGCGACGTGCACTTGAGTCAACGGCCGCCCAACTGGGATCCCTTGCCTGAGAAGCCCAGCCCGGAGGACGAGGACGACGACTCTTCAATCGACACTGACTTCTCAGATGTCGACGACGATGCCGATGACGATGATGATGAGCTGGGCAGTGGCGGGCACTACCAAGTCAAGAGCTCCAAGTCAGGTGCCGCTTCAGGGAGAAGCTCCAGTGGGGGCAAAAGGATACGCGACCCAACTTCGTCCGCCGGTGGCTCAACTTCCAAGCGCGGCAAGACTTCGTCCCGTACAACTTCGCACGGTAGGTCCAGTCCTGTTGATCTGCAGGTTCCAGTGTCTGACCAAGCGATTGACCCAGCTCGTACATTGGCTCCGCAGCAGACCTCAGCTCGCTCGAGTGGACTCTCTAAGGCAGGACTCGCAGCGCGCCCAGATGATGGAGTTATCGAAGAACCGCAACCGGGCCAAGGTAGCTGGCTGCATTATGGCATCAGAGTCCAAGACCTTCCCCGGCAGACGTTTGGCTTCCCCAGATACGCGCCGTGCAAGAGCCATATTCAGCACCTGCACCAGCGCTGGGAACCGGTCGAGTACTTGGAACTTCTCAAGACAAAGCCCTGGGATGCCATGTGGAATCAGCGAATCCAGACTCTGGTATTCTTTCGATGTCGCGACTTGGGCCCGGTTATGGTTCGCGCTCTGAAGCGCGTGGTCAACTTCATGAGCCTCTGGCGGCGAGCTTACTGGGAACGCTTGCACTGGGTCACGGTGGATACACGTTTTGATTATGAAGCCATGGCTGCACTTTTGGGCATTCCTGAGCTTGTGGATCTCTACCGTGACCGCAAGGAGCGCAGTGCCGAGTTCGAGGTTCGACGTCGAGAGCTCATGGATGATCTGGGACGCGTCAAAGGCTACACGGATGATATCTGGTACGAGCCTGGACTCTGGGTCGTCCCTCACGATCCTTGTCATTGGATCCTTCGCCACCCAAGTCGCCAGATCTCGCTCCCGGATCAGCTCGAGACTTTGGACGATGCTGAGCCGGCTCGCACGCAATTCGCCACTCGCAACTCGGACGACGCGTTTCTGGACCTGGCCCCGTCCGAGCTCCAAAGAGACCTACTGGACGATGAAGAGCGAGCCCAGAATCCGATCGACCCAAGCATCATTTACGATCAAGCTGAGTTGGAGAGAGTTTTGGAGAGCCTTCGGCGCCACCGAGGAGAGGAGGATGAGTAGTTCACAGAGATGTAGCGTTTTTAACTTAATATGACGTCCTCACAATTTTGCATTGCGTGTGTCACTTGAGTTCTTACGCATCTCAGCTTGTTTTCACTTCCTCAGCTAGGAACCGCTTCGGCTCACTCCAGGCATCTTCAGAATAGGGTAAACATGTAAAACTTCAACAAATTTCAAACACGAAGCAACACTAACACATGCACGGTTTAGGCTGAATACCTCTACTGAGCCTCAGGCTCAGTAGAGGTTGAGCCTCAGGCTCAGGAGGTTCATCGCCAGCCTGCATAGCTTTAAACCGTGCCTGCGCTCGCGTGCTCTTGTTGAATTCGTAAAGTAAAGCTCCACAATTCAGCTGCGACATCGGCAGCCACTCCAACTCCGAATAACCCTTCCACTTTACCAAATACTCTCGGACTCTTCTCGACGTCCGGGTTCTCTTGACCCAGCGGACATCTCGGATGGCCTCAACCTCATAGACATCCTGAGTTTCATCGGGCTCGTCAATATCCTCGGGCAGTAAGGCTGAATCTAGATCATCTTCCTCAGAAACTTCAATCTCAGCTGTGGGTCGGTCTGGGAACAGCGCTCGTGGCTTGAGTCGACTCACGTGGACCCACGGGTAGAGCTTGTACCCAGTCCCCTCGATTTTCAGCTTGCACCGATAGTCATCTGAGACTTCCAAGATCCGGAACGGCCCATGCCAGAGATGAGCAAATTTCTTGCTCAGTCCAGGTTGCACTCGGGCCAAGTATAACCAAACAGCATCACCGACAGCAAACCCTGACTTCAGCCTCTCAGAGAGTTCAGCCCAGACCTTAGTTTGAGCTTTCGAACGTTTCTCTTTGGCTTTAGCTTGGAGGTCCTTAGCCCAAGCTTGGGCGTACTCATATTGCCTCTGCACGTTCCGTCGCCACTCATAAGCGGTCCTTTGATCCAGCCCAGTTGGGGAGATCCCAGCATAGCTGAGACTGTGCTTTTCGGGTCCCAACCGTGAACCAAATAAAATGGAGTGTCGAGACGAGTAGCGTCGAAGGACGTGTTCAGAGCCCACATCAACTTCTCCACTTGGTCGTCCCAGTCGCTTTCGTCAGGCTCGGAGACGTAAGCTCGGATAGCTCGGACTACGGTTTGCACAGAGCGTTCTTGCTGGCCATTGGCCTGAGGGCGGTAGGCTAGGGTCGCACGCTGTCGACTTCCCAGCATTTCCCGGAACTTGGTGAAAACCTCACTCATAAACCGAGGATCTCGGTCATGACGCAGCATTTCACTCGCTCCAAACCTCTGAAAGACATATTCCATGTAAATCTCAGCCACATCCTGAGCTGTAGTAGAACTCATAGGCCGCCCAATAACATACCCTGAGAAAGCACACTGGAAAAGCAGCAGAAATACATTACCACGGTCTGACTTAGGAAGATGTGTCACAAAGTCCATAGAGACCACCTCAAAGGGCCGAGACGCCAGAATATTTCCGGGTGAAGGCCCTGGGTTGGGCGGAGCTCCTTTAGCAGTGACACAATCCACACATTCCTTGACATAGCGTTCCACATCTGCATACATCCCAGGCCAATAGTATTCTTGGCGAAGTCTCTCGAAGGTGCGAGTAATTCCCTGATGGCCGCCTTGATAATCTTCATGGCTCAGCTGCAACAGGTCGTCCCTGAGAGCGGAAGGTACTACCAATCTCAGATTCCCAGCAGCGTCCCTGGGTCGACCTGGGGTAGGACGGCTCAGATAATACAGGATATCCCGAGAGTCTAGCACGTAACGATCCACAACCTTCGCCACATCTTCAGCTTCGGCCGCGGACATGTCTTCAAGTTCACCTTTAAGATAAGCTCTGAGCTGTTTTGTCCAGGGCTCAGCTTCTTGCTGCACGAGGATTCGTCGCCACCTTTCGGCTATTGATGCGGCGGGTGTCGTCATCTCAGGTACATACCTGGGTTCTGCTTCAGCCTGGATTTCTGAAGTCTCCGTTGGGGGTTCCCTGTCTGCATCAGCGCCCGCTTCTTGCCGCCGGGCTTGATTACGAGTGACCACAAAAATCTTTGCGTCAGGAGTCAATGGTTCAGCCGCAGCTTCGAGAGAGGTTGGTTCTGTCTTGGGTCCGGGCGCAGATTTTGTGACAACTAAGTGTTCCGCCGAGGAGTTAGCAGGTTCAGGTGCCTCAGATTTCACCAATTTCTCAGGGATTCGATTCATCTGTCTGAGCTGACTCAGCTCCACCGGGTCATCGACCACTACTGGGCCCTTAGCAAGGAGTGTCTTTGAGGTCAAATAATCTGCGGCAGCATTGAATTCTCGCTTGACATGTACTAGTCTCAGCGATTTAAACTTGAGGCGGGTAGACTCGAACTGAGCCAGCAATAATTGAAGCCCAGGGTTCAAACATTGAATCAAACCTTGTGCCTGCTGAATAGCAATTCGAGAATCTCCAACTACAACCAAATTTGATATTCCACGCTCTAAGGCCATGCGAGTGCCCTCGATTAGACCATGATACTCGGCTTCATTCACCGTGACACCTTCGAAATGAAAACCTCGAGCTTCTACAACGTCCCAGGACGGCAACTTCCACAGGATGCATCCAGAACTGCCTCGCCGATCTGAAAATTTAGCTGCTCCGTCAAAACTAAGCAGCCATCCCTCGTAATCAGCTTCAAGCATCTCCAGACTGATGGGTGGAGCTCGGACTACACGTCCCTTAGCCGGGATCAGGTTCTCAGCGATTTTATCAAGCTGCTCCCGGGGGGTAATCCCAGCTCCTAGAATTGCAGCGAGTCCGTCTTCATCACGCTCTACTCTGTGAACCTCCAAGGGCCATGGAGCCAAGCGAGCAGCCCACTGCTCACAGCGACCTTCCAGGGACTGAGACCTGAACAACCACTTCAGAACCGAATACCGGGTATAGACCTTCAGCAATTTGCATCCAACCAGCATTGTGTAGAAAACTCTGAGAACCCTGAGTAGGGCTACGACCTCTTTCTCAGCTGGGTGGTATCTGAGTTCCTGATCATGAAGCACCCTTCCGGTGTAACGCACCGGATGAATTACTCCATCGTATTCTTGTCCCAGCACGGCACAGACAGCCCAAGGATTAGCGTGAACTATGATCACAAACGGCTTTTCCCTGTCTGGGTGTCTGAGCAATGGCGTCGAAACAATTTTCTCTTTCAGGATCCCAAACGCCTCCTTAGCTCGACTGAGATCTCGGCCTTCCCGGACTTGATCGTCGGTCAACTCGTAGAGGACAGAGGCTACAACTGGGAGGTCTTCAATAAACTTATTGTAGTAATTGAGACTTCCCAGAAAAGACTGAACTCCCTTTAAAGTCGACGGGAACGGCAAATCTCGGACTCCCTTGGCGATCTTCGGCTTAGCTCGGATCCCCTCAGCCCCAATTTCGTGGGACAAGTACGAGATTGTCTTTTTACCGAATTCACTCTTAGGTAGGCTCACAGAAATTCCCCAGTATCGCAGTCGGTACAACAATCGATTCAGGTCGATACACAGTTGATCCCAGGTCTCAGCTCCATAAGCGATGTCATCGATGTACGAACTTCGTCCCAGAACTGGGTTCAGCTGAGGAGGGGCTGGTATGTTTCTCCGAAACACCGTCAGCTCTGCACACAACACCGGCAATTCATTCTCAACTCCATCTGAGCCCTTTAGCTTAATCCCCAGAAACCTCAGCACATCTGGGTCCACCTGAGCCTCTTCCGAGGCTGGAAGGCGGACAAATCCCCACAGACAATTGTCCAACAGTTGTTGGTAGATCAGCGGGGCATTTTTCAAGCCAAACGGCATGCGGGTCCACTGATAATGGCCTAACGGGCAAATAAAAGCTGATATGAGCTTAGCCCTGATCGTCATAGGCACAGCCCAGAATCCACTAGCCATGTCCAAGCTGAGAAACCACATCGCACTCTCAAACCCGATCAATAAGTCATCGATCAAAGGCAGAGGGTAATGCATTAGCTTGATCAGCTGGTTCACCAGTCTGTAGTCAATGCAAAGTCGAATATCAACTCCATTCTTCTTCATCACAATGACATTGGGTGATGCCCAATCTGAGTGTGAAGTCTCGATCAGTCCAGTTTCCAGTAACTTCTTGAGAAGATCGTACACCTTCGGCAACAGATGCGGAGGAATCGATCTCGAGCGCTGAGCTATAGGCTTGGCGTCACCAACATCTAAGTCACAGACAACACCTCGCGCAGGGGCTGGGACTGCATTCCCATCTCCCAGAAAACTTGCGTGATGTCTTTCCAAGATCTCCCGGATCTGGGAGTCCATCTCAGGTGTAGTTTCACCAACTTCGCCGATGTCAGCTGAGTTCAGGTCCGCTTTGGGGTTCAAGTCCTTCAGTTCAGGGAGAGCCGCTAGTTGATCTCGGAGATCACTCAGCAGCGCGCTTCGTGATAAAACACCGTAGCTTCTTCATCTATTTCAGCCTCCATTCTCAGACATCGAGAAAACGTCTCGTCCAACTGAGATCTGGGGTTGCTCACAAAAGTCTCCGATTGTCTCGAAAAAACTCTCTTCAGTTCCTGATCAGCATTCTCAGAGGTCTCTGGCTCAGATTTTCGCGCAAATCTCGGGTTCGTTAGGATCTTCTGAGGCCAAGGATAAGAATGCTTCTCAACGGCAGGGGGTTCGTTCAACTCCCGAAGTTTCTCAGCTTCCTCTTCTCGCCTCAGAAAATCCTCAGAGGGCTCAGCTTCAAAAATCAACTGTGCCCATTCTCGATACTTCCGAGATCGCGGCCGCACAAAAGTCTCCATGTGGCAGGTAATCCTTCTCCACCAAACAAGCAACCACAGTGTGTTGATATACTGGGGTCAACCGGTCTGAGATATTGACAATCTTGACTGCTTTCGGTTTCCGCCCAGCTCCATAGATGAATTGTGTCACCCATTGCTTGCCCCTCCCAGCCCATTCCTGGACTTTCTGAGGGTCGGCACGGTCATACTTCACAGGGCGAATCACAGATTCTCCTGGTTGTAGCCAGGCGGTCTCCAACATTCTGACTCCGATTTCCAAACCAATATGATCCACCTCAGGTCCTCCAACTAAGAAAAGACTTTCCTCATCTGGGAGTTGAACCATGCCTTCGCGTGCACAGAGGCGAACCCCAGCAGCAATCATGAAGTCCATTCCCAGAAGACAGTCGACACCTTCTCCAACATTACCAACCCAGATATCCATGATGTAAACAACCCGAGTTCCGAGCGTCAACTTGATCCTAGCTTGAGCTGAAACATAGGTGGGAACGTCCCCGACCCCAGTTACTTTGAGTCTGTAACCACGTCTGAGCTTGAGCCTTAACCTGCGTGCAAGGTCTAAGCTCATAAAACTCGTAGTAGCCCCAGAATCCAACATAATCTGTAATCTGTGATCGAAAATCGCTCCATGCACCTTTGCCACCGCCCGTTTTTCACCAAGTAAAGTGTGATTGCTCCACCAGCCATATCTCTGACCTGGGACTAGGGCAAACTCGAGATGGTTCTCAAGCTCAGCCTCAGAGTCTGGGTCTTCGAGGTCAGCTCCAACGGAATAGACACATCCTTGCTCAGATGAAGACATACATTTGGGGTTATTACTGCGCCAACATGGAAGGGCAGAGCCCACATATGCATATGCGCAGCATGCTTGGGACTTCGGCTCGTCACGCACTGGTTCCCAGACCAGCGAGCCTAGTGGTTTAACGGCATCCCAGACTCCGGGCCATCCAATAGAGCTTGGACTACCTCAGGAGCGAGGCCCTCGATGGAACCCCCAGCACGGATGACATCCTGTACTGCTTTTAGAGCCGACCACATGTCGCATAAACCCCGGCGATGGTATTCGCCGCACTTGGAACATGGTTGGCGTCGACAGAACTAAGTCGGGTGACCCTCCTCGTGACAACGTCCACAGATGAGCTTGCTCCAGCATTTCTCCGTAGTATGGCGGCTGCTGCCGCATTCTCCACAAGTCTCAGCATGCTGGTACTCATCGCTTCTGGGCTGGGATCTGGGCTTCCAAGCCAATTTCTCAGCAACTCGGTAAATCTCCTCATCCAGCAGGGCTGTTGTACAGCTTAGCTCAGATGGTTCTGTGATCTCCTTCCCGGACATCTGTGCCTCTTTGGGGCTCAGATTCTCAGCTCCGGTCTCAGTTTCGGTCTCAGCTTTATTATCTGAGGGAATCTCCGAGTCATCCTTGAAATGGACATGTCGTCTCAGATCTGAGTCGAAATTTCCTCCATCAGCCAAGAACGCCCGGCCCTCAGCTCGTCGTTGCTGAGGCTTAAACCTGCCAAACTGCACAGTCTGGGATGGGCTTCGCTTTTGCTGAGCATCCCGGCTTTCATCTCGCTGCAGAGCTTCAATACGTTTCAAAGTCTCCTCCAACTCGCTCAGCGTGTCAAACCTCTGACCTTGCAGAGTGGTTCTCAGCCGAGAATCACCCACAGCTTTGATGAAGCGCCTAATATGCGCTTCACGGTCTGGGGTTGGCTTCAGATAAGCGATGTTGGCCTTCTTTACAGCACGGTTGAGGCGGTAGAAGAACATTCTGGGGTCTCTCGGTCTCGGATCCTCATCTCGTAGTACCGCTCAGCCTTGGAACCAATGCTTCGGCACCATTCCTTCTTGAAAACGTGTGAAAGCTGTTTCCAGTCTGAGCGGACATCATCTGAGAGCTGAGTACACCAGTCTTTCAGAGAACCTGAGAGTCTCATACGAAGCTGGACAATCCGAGTTCGTTCATCCCAGGGTGCCATGGTAGCATAGTACATGAAACGCTCCCACCAGTTGACTCGGTCCTCCAGGGTGCATATTCATTGAACTTTTCCAGAGCATCATGGGGAATCATCGCTTGGACTACCACTCGAGTCCCAGAGCTGGGATGAGCACTCTTGGACTGGGCCACAGCTCCAAACTGATTTTCGAGCTCATCCTGAGAAGAGTCACTTGAGCTGGAATCGTCTGACTCAGATCCGCTATCATCTGGGCCTTCTGGCGGCGACGTCCGAGATTTCTGACTTCGGCGAGACGCTGAGCCTGACTTCATCTCAGACCTGGTCTCAGATTTGGTCTCAGAAGTCTTGGTCCTGGTTGAAGCCTGGGCTTTCCCAGCTGAACTTGGCTTGCTTTGACTGGCTTTTACCAATTGGTGCACAATACTCGTCAGCTGAGCAAGCTGGGCCGTCACAGAGTCTCCAGGAGTCTGAGATGTAACCGGGATGGCTGGGATAATCTGAGCTGGGGTCTCAGACTGAGATCGAGAAGCAGCGGTTTGGCGAAGTTGGTCTTGAGCCGCTTGGAAGCGGCGGATTTTCTCTTCTTGGATCGCCACTGCCTTCTTGTGTTCGATCTGAGCTTGGGCATATTTCTCATTCATCATTCTCAGCTCAGATTCGTATTCGGCTCGAATGCGGCTCGCTTCAGCTTCCTCAGCTTTCTTCCGCTCAGCCTGCCGAGCTCGATCCTCAGCTTCTCTGAGACTTTGTTGCACACCCAAGAGATACCGAGCTCGGGTTTCGTCTTCCTTGCGTTTCTGAGACTCCTCCTCAGCCCTCTGCTTGGCCAACCGCTCGAGTGCTTCCAACTGAAGTTGTTGCTCTGACTTCTGAGATCTGGGAGCTGAGTTTAAACTTGTTTGGGGAATATACTGCTGAGAGCGGTGATCAATCGTCTCGGCTCCTTGCTCCACAAGTAAAGTTCTCAGCTCAGCCTCGAGCTCAGCTCGTCTTGCCTGAGCCGCAGCAATTCTGGCTTCCGCCTCAGCTCGGACTCGGGCTATCTCGCGTTGATACAAATTCTCCAGTTCAGTGTCAGTCACAGGAGGCTGAGAAATTTTCGGAAAAGCATATTGCGGGGTCTGACGAATTTCCCAGGTCGGTTTCACAGATGGGGTCACAGTTCTCTGAGGTTCCGCATCATTCATGCCGCTGAGAGCGTTCTTCTCAGATTCTGGTGTGCCAGGCAATGGCACTTGCGAGGGGTTCACGTCCCTGGCCGTCCCAGTCTCAGACCGAGCTGAGGCTGAAGTAGTCTGGGGTGTAACTGAGACCATTACAGCTGGGAAATTACTCCGCGCGGCTTAGGTCACAGATCCCATCATCACCGTTGCACTTGAAGTGGGTCCAAACGTTCCAGCTCCAACACCATAATCTGAGAAAGACATCAGAGACGATCCCGAGGAACTTAATCCAGACAGGTCCGTCCCTTGGTCATTCCCAGCCATGGAGGCATCAGAACCAGCTTTTGCACCGACCACACTTGGAACTGTGCTCGATCTTGCACTTCGCATAGCATCCGAATCACTCCCAGACCCGTGCCAGGATAGCAGAGATGTTGAGGGGATCGAAGGATCTGAGCGTAACGAGGGCAGCGGAATCTCAGCCGGTTCATGGCTCAGCTGGGGTTTTTTGCGAATTGGTTCTTCATCCAAGCTCGAAGCTGGGCTTCTCGGCCGAAGACCAGTCAGCTGAAGACGCATTACCACTTCTGGGCCAAGGAAAAGCTGGGCATCCTCACCCATAGCCACATCTCCATCTCGATCAACTGGAAATCCGAGTTGGGTCTCAGATCTCTGAGCGGCAGACTGGGTCTGAAGAGAATCTGAGGTTTGTCGAACATAGTATGCTGTAGTACCAACCACAGATTTCCAAGTTGCCAGCTCAATGCCGAGGAAATGAGCGATTCGCTCGATCTCAACTCGGACCCGAGAATCTGGGACCCCAGACACTTCATTCAAGCTGGGCCAAGCTGGGACTCGGTTCACAAATTCATACCCAGCTTCCCAGAGCATAGTCTGCAACAGCGCCACGCAGGCAATCGGTGGAAGCAATTTCAGCGAAACTTTCACAGCTCTCAGGTCTGAGATGACCGGGGAGTCGACGTCGCTCAGCTCGAAACACGTTCAACCACCTAGCGGCAGGCGACCGGGTCACAGAAAACAAGTGTCGACCGGTCGACTCAGCAGCTTCGATGAATCCCCACAGGTCGTAACCACCGTGACACGGGTTGTACGCGATGTCGACCGGGTGAACAGTCTCAGCTGGGACTCCCATCCACATCTCAAACTGGGATCGTGCATAGCTCAGCATTTCTTCGTCAGTCATCTCTGGGAGTGGGGCTAGAGCCCAAGTCTCAGCTTCTCCCTCAGGCACACCTTGCAATCTGCGAGTGGTTCTCTGCTCAGGCCACAGAGTACTTGACCAAGCACCGCCACCACTTGCATAGCTGGGAAGTGTGACACCAGGCGCATAACTCAGCCTTGTAGGGGTCGTCCCAGCCCCAGAAACACTTTTCGTTCTCAGATGTAGCTCGCGCTTACCCAAAGGCTGAGCGCACCACCCTCGGCTTGGCTACCAGGATTACCCCCAGCAGTTGGCTCCGGGCTGTCACTCGGCGCTTGAGCAGCAGTCATCTCAGCTGAGAAACTTCCTCGAGGCATCGGCCTGTGACTCGCTGGAGGTAATCCCAAGACTCGAGCCATCATTTCTCGGAACATCTTGCTTTGGTTCCGAATCTTGACCAGTCGCAGTTTGCTTCTTCACTGGCGAGCTGGGCGGCGGCTCGGCATTTTCAGTTTTGGGCGCAGCTTCAGGTTCAGCACTCATCTCAGCTTCTTCCTCAGTGGATACGCCCAGATCATCACTCGCTGGGACCCTTTCCGACTTCCTGGACCTTGGCGTCCCAGCATTTTCCGGCATTACTTCAGCCGGCAAGCCAGCAACTCTGAGACTTCGCTTCGGCGAAGTCTCAGGCATCTCACCGCTTGTCTTGGAACTTTCGAGTCGGGAGCAGTCGACACGACTTGCACACGTCCGTCACCAACGGCGTTTCCTGATCTGGGCACGCGCACCAGCTGTGGTGATGCGGGCTCCATAATCAGGGAATAGTATCGCGGCTAGACCTTGATCTCAGACCACTTAACTCAGAATCTGAGATCAGATCTCAGATTCCAAGCGGGTGAGCCGTGTGTTCCTCACTCTTGCAATCCCTTGTCTTGGTTCTTCCTAAGGCTACGCTGTGGGCCCAGACTTGCGTCGGCCACACCAGCCGCCTCCGAACTCGAGCGTTCCCAGGTGCCCCCCATACGAAGCTTGATCCTTGCTTGGAAGGCCCTTGTACGCGCGTGCAAAGTCCGCTGTGCCTCGTTTTCTTGAATATAAACACGTCCACTTCACACACACTAGTCCACTTCTCTTCACAGGCCCTTGGACTCTGGACCTTAACAGCCTCCTCCATGCTCAGCGACTCCGATTTTGAGTTGCTTCCAGTCACGACACTTCCTCCTGCGGCTCAGACTGAGAGCCGCACAACGGTCTTCACTCGCCCCTCAGACCAGAGTGGCCCCGAGAGTTGGCTCGGTCTGAGCCTGCCTTGATCCAGGGTTCTCGCTCTGCACCCTGGGACTTCCGCGCACCACGCCTTGATGTAGGCGACACAGCGAAGCTGGGAACCACTATCCCAGACTATTCGCGCCACACGGATACCACCAGCAACCCCAGAAACCACTATCCCAGGTGTTGCTCTGCCGAAACCTCAGAGCGGAGCACCTTCCGCCCGAAAATATGAAGCACCGCCAGGAAACCAGCCAACCAGCACGAAAACCAGCCAAACCAATGTCCCGCGTGTGGAAATACAACAACGAAGGCAAACCGGGCCGAAACACGAAAAGGCTTGGTTGTTGAACTTGAATTTATTTGGAGTTAGCTGAGCTTGACCGTAGAACACTTGTAGCGACTCTACTTGACCTTGCGCGCCGCCGGGGCAGGGACTTGGTCCCTGTAGCAACACGCCCGTCGGCGCAAGACGAACTCCGCAGCTTGCGGTCTTCGGGCAAAACAAACTCTGATTATTATCATGCACATGCACATACAAAGGGCCTATCAAGTAAGGGTGCAAACATCTCCTGGGTACACCTTGAACAAGGGTGAGACACCCACTAAGCTACTGGCTTGGCGGCGCCCGTGAATGCGCGTCGGCCCTTCCATTGGCCTGTCTGTGTCAGTCATCACTTGATTACACTGATTACACCTGGGTGCAAATCAGTGATATCCTGATTACGCCAGGATCTTGTGGCCGGGATTGGGCGGACTTGGTCTGTCATCACCTGATTACACTGATTACTCTGGGTACAAATCAGTGTGTAATCAGGATGACGCCAAGATTCTGCGGCTCCCGTTGGCCCAAATCCATAGGCGACTGGTCAGGCCGAATCTTGTGTGCCCGACACCAGGGGCCGAAAAGCCACAAGAGGGCGACCCTTCAGAGCGACCTTCCAAGCGGCAACCGCCAACTTGAAATAGCAACTACCGCAGCTCCCAGACCGGCAATGTAGCCATCGCTTGTGTACCCACTTCATATGCGAGACCACGAAGTCGCACTTCAGGCCCTGCAGGCACGCCGTAGGCTTTAGTCACGTCCTAGGCTTGGAGCGTCAGTTGTCTTTCACCAGTTGCCACTTATCCTCACGAACATCGTGCATCTTGACACCAACTTGCGCCCACAATCACCGTGTCTCAGTTTTGGCACAAGTTGAGGGACTGCCGGGCTGAAAACCTGAGCTGGGGGAAAAATACGATGTTGATTCCATACCCCGTCTGTCCAACCGATTTGACATGTCTCAATTCTGGCTCGAATTCTGGGATTCTGAGGCTGGGAATCTGAGCTGGGGGGCAAAATACGATGTTGATTCCATACCCCGGCTGTCCAACCAATTTGACGAGTCTCAGTTTTGGTGCAACTTCTGGGACTCTGAGTCTGGGAATCTGAGCTGGGGGCAAAATTACGATGTTGACTCCATATCTCAGTTGTGGCACCCCAAAGCCGAGATGAAATCAGACGCCGCACGCCACGCCCTCTTCCCAGACCCCAGACTGCACATCTCAGGGTCTGGTCCATAGGCAAACCTCAGACCGAACTCCAAATCACAAAGTCTCAGACTTTTGCCATCACTCTCAGGTCTCAGAACTCCGGGCATTCCAAACTGTGACGTCACCAATCTGAGACCTGGGTCTGAGACTTAAGCAACCATGGGACTTCAAATCACAAACCCAGAAGGCCAGGGCTCAGCTCTTCGCCCAGAGTCCGATTCAAGGCCTGGAACCTCAGATCTGTGGCCTCTAGAGCGATTCTCAGACCTCGGAATCCAGACCGAATTCAAATCTCAGACCTGGGGATCTGGGGTCGCCGCAACTCAACATTCGCAGAGCTCAGTTTCCAGATGTAGCCAGCACAACTTGAAGTATGTACAAAAACCAGACTTGGATCAAGAAATATCCACGTTTCAAGTGACATGTGGCCGGTACGTGGTAGGGTTTGGGCCTCTGACTGATGGGTCCTGGCCAAGAATTGGCTCGGACCTCGTCACAGTACTGAGGAGGCACGTCTTTGCCTTTGACCGCGTATAGGACACCGTCCATTAAAAACTGTGAGCATACCGAGCCGTTGACCAGTAGGCTCGGCGGGCATGTTGGGCTTGCAAGAAAGAAACGTAGAATCCCTGAAGACACTCGTGTTTCCCGGCTGATGAACGTAGCGTTGTAGTAGATTGGCTTGCAGCCCATTAGTACCAACGCTTGAAACACCTTTCTAGCAGTGGCTTGGCTGCGAACGCCCATGATATCGATGAAGTAGTTGTCTGAGAGTGGATCACAAATCTTAAACTCCAGTCTTTTTCCGAGGAACACACAACGTTGTCCCTCAAGTTTCTTTTTTGTTTCTTTGGAGTCTACCTGGAACATCAGTCGGTTTCGAGGTAGCTTGTGCACATGCACGATGGCGTGTTTGTCCAGTAAGTCTCTAATGATTGGGTTATCATCGATCAGCTTCAGCTTGGCGATAATCTTCGGGCGTGACAAATTTTGCAGGTTTCCACCAAAGCTTGCTTGAACGCTGAAGGGAGCATCTCGAACGGGAGTAGGTTGCGCGTTTTCGGCAAGGCGAAGAAGTTGTTCAGAACCTCGAACACCTTTGTTGTACGCTTCGCGTACTAACTCCAGACTATCTTCGTCCGCTATTATGCTGCCAGGTTCGTCTTCATGTTGGCCGCAATTGTCCTCGCGGAACTCGTGACTTCCATTCAGGAGGTCCCCAATAGTGACTCCACTTTTAGGAGGTCCGTTACGTTGCGGTGTTGGACCGTGCACCGGGGCGTCGCCACTAGCAGGTATGGGGGCGGGTACGCAGGCTTCAGGTTGGTTGTTTCCCTGCGAGCTTGGTTCGCAGTGGGTCGCTTCGCTTCGCTGGGCGACAGCGTGAGCGGGAGGTGGAGCACCAGCATGGTTTTGTGCCACTTGCTGTACGGCGGTGGCAGACATGGTCATGTTGGGAAGAAGGCTTGAAGGGTCGTTGGTTTCCCAAGTTACTCGAAGGCGGCAAATTGAGAAGTGATTTGCGAACTCAAACAGCGCCGATGTCTTCGTCTCTCATACTTCACTACCCTGTTCAGAGGAAACTTTAGGCGAAAGCAGTGGTGGGGAGGCCAACGTGAGCTCCGTCTTCGATGCGTGACGAAGCTGGCGAGTTTCGGCAGGTCGAAACCGAACATGTCGGCGGGGTATCCGGCGTCCATGAGCTTCTGTGCGTGCTGCTGCTGCACGGGCACCACGATGCAGCAGCCAAAGCCACCGCCTGTCATGTGCGCGCCGAAGATGCCCTCACAGCCGCAAGCCGTTTCGAGCAGGTAGTCCAGATCGTGCGTGCTCGCCTTGTAGTCTTCGCGCAGAGATTCGTGGCTCTTGAACACGAGCTTACCCGGTTCAGCGTACTGGTGCGCACGGATGCGGTCACCGTGGGCTAGCCCCCACGTGATTACTTGTCGCGCGCGGCGTGGGTTGCTCTCGGTGGTGAGCCTCTGCGTTCCTAACGAACTGTGAATGCCTAGTTAATGGCGGGGCGCTAGACACAGTCCTAACGAACTGTGAATTATACACCCGAAACGAGCAGCTCCGAACGGCGCTCATACCGTCGTCCCCTTCACTGGTCAAAACAAAGAATCACAGGCGTCGATGCAGACGCAAACTGTGCCTAGTATCCCGCCGTTAACTATTCACAGTTCGTTGCCGTTTTAAAGCATCTCATTTGTGAGGTACGGTAATCGTAATGATTACCGTACATCGCAGAAAGAATGCGTAGTAGTAGTAAATGTGGTCTCACGTTCATTGCGCTAGTTAAGAGTCGACTTATTGGGCCTCCTGGCTAGTGCATCGTTCGCATACATCGGGTCTCTCTTCTGAAGGTGTGTAGGCGAGGAGGGCTGGATAAGAAAGAATGCGTAGCAAATAGAATGCCAAAACCAGATTTTCGGTTTCGTTTGATAGCTATTTCTTAGAAGAAGCAGTTTCCAATCGCTGGCGAACATAATATGTGATGCATAATCGTTTTACCTAATGGACGCCGCCCAAAATCCGCCATAGATGGCTTGATGACCTTAGTATAACACTGCTCAGTGACTTTGCCAAAACGTAGCTCCACAACTGACAAAAAAGCGGGGATTGCGTCCTGTTCAATGAGCCCGGGTCACGACACACGAAAGTCCAAAATGGTCATTTGACACAGTACACAATTTAGGCGCGAAAACCTGCTGCATATATCTTTCATAGTCTTCCAAAGGTCACTTTGCAATCTTGTCCAGAAGCCAGCAGATCCCCTCTCACGCAATCCTACAACAATGCTATCTCTCTCGCTTGTACTAGCGCTGGTCGCCGTGCTGGAGAACCAAGGGGACGTCTTGAAATGTGTGCGTCGTGACGTGAATGAGCTCCTCATTGCGGCGGAGCTCAAGCGCCAGATGCGAGTTCGCCACCGACTTTCGGCAGGGTGTCTTGGAGCGCTGCATCTCTCACCGTGGGTCCTGCTGTACGAGTACGGCACGGACGAGAACTTGCTAACCGTCACGACACTGACACGGTAAGTAGATCTGGACGAGAATGGCTCGTTGTTTCTCACTGCTATCTGATTATGCTGTGATTACTAGCGCTGCCTTCGACAAGCTTCTGGTCGGTTTGTGCCCTACTGCAGTATTCACCGCCCTGATCGTAAAGGCGGAAGACCTCCTAAACTACAGCATCACCATCAAGTCCTCAGGCTCCTCATGCATTACTACGAGGGATCGATGGGTTTGAAGACCCTATGCCAAGTATTTTCAGTTCCACCAGCGAGGCCGCAGAGAACGCTTGCTCGCGGTGAGCTGGCACTACAAGTTACACTAACGGGGGGGGGGGGTATCCTGCGAGAATAGGCTGACCATCACTGGAGCATCAGCAACGGATGGCTGCCTGGGTGGAAACAAGGGAACCGTTGCTTAAGAATGCTCTTGGCTACGTTGACGGCAAGTGTGACGAGGTCCTAGCCAATTCTAGGCCAGGACCCATCGGTCAGAAGCCCAAACGCTACCACGTACTTGCCATATGTCACTTGATTCGTGGATATTTGTTGACTTTGTACAGACTTCAAGTTGGATTGGCTAGATTTGGAAACTGAGCTCTGTGGAGGTCAAGATGCAGCGACCTCGGACCCCAGGTCTGAGATTTGAATTCAGTCTGGGGGCTGAGGTCTGAGATTCGCTCTAGAGGCCCCAGATCTGGGGTTACAGGCCTTTAATCGGACCCTGGGCAGAGATCTGAGCTTGGGCCTTTTGGATCTGTGACTTGGCGTCACTTGGTTGCTTAAGTCTCAGATCCCAGATCTCAGATCCGAGTTCTAAAAGTTTGGAGTACCGGCAGATCTGGGACCTGAGAGTGATGCCAAACGTTTGAGTCTTTGGTGTGGCGAGGTTAGCAGGAAAATTCTGAACCCGCCCGTCGGCTACCCGAAACCGCTCGGCCCGACCCAACATTGACTACTGCGAACTTCAAGTGGACTGGCTCGCTCCTGGTGAAATGGCCTGGCTAGGTCTGCGGCTTGGGTGTATTCCGCCCAGACTCTGGGCCAAGCTGGCATGCAGTTGAGACCCAGGGTGCTTGACTTCGACCACCGGGGGTCTGAGCTGAGAGTCCGGAGTCCAAGCTGAGAGTCCAAAGTCTGAGCACAGCCTTCACTGTGAATATGGAGTCTGAGCTGAGAGTCTTGAGTCTGGGCTGAGATCCAGGAATCTGGGCTCAGCCTCTGCTGTGATCATGGAGTCTGCGCTGGGAGCCCCAAGTCTGGGCTGGAAGTATGGAGTCTGAGCTGAGATCACGGAGTCTGGGCCCAGCTCCCGCAGTGGCTATGGACTGTCCGCCCAGAGTATGGAGTCTCAGCCAAGGGTCTGGGATCTGGGCGATGTCCGGGGTTTGAGCGAGTTGAATCGGGGCGGTCTGGGAGAAGTCGACTTGACATTCAGTCAGTCACTTCATATCAGCCGTACTACCCTTAGGCCCCCCCTTTGTGGGTATAAGTGCCTCACCTGCAGTGACCGATTGGCATCACCGGGGACCTCTACGTGGCTGGCCTGACCTCGGTCGTAGTGAATACAATGACCTGCCCAGCACGAAGAGTCGCCCAAGTCAGTATTTGACGGATTACATCTCAGCATTGTTCCAGGTGTACCCAAAGGGAAATTGCGCCCTCACGTGATAAATCTTACTTTGTGCATGTGTTAAATTCAATCAGAGTTCGATCCCCCCCCCAAAGACGCAGGTGGTGCTTCCGCAGGGTCCAAGGAGATCATCCGACTAAATTCAGCTCCACATACCAACTCCGTTGCTATTCCTACGGGGTTGCAGCGGTGGGGGTATTTCATATTGTTACGCGCTGGGTACTTGCATACCCAGTGTCGTATTTCGTGTTTTCGGGCGGAAGGTGATCCGCCCTGAGGTTTCAAGGCAGAGCAGCACCTGGGATAGTGGTTTCCATGGCTGCTGGTGAATCCGTGTGGCGCGACTGATCTGGGATAGTGGTTCCCAGCGTCGCTGTTCGCCTACATCAAGGCGTGGTGCGCGGAAGCCCCAGGGCGCAGAGCGAGAACCCTGGACCAAGACAGGCTCAAGCCGAGCCAATTCTCGGGGCCACTCTGGTCTGAGGGGCGAGTGAAGACCTGTTACGCGGCTTACAGTCTGAGCCACAGGAGGAAGTGTCGTGACTGGAAGCGACTCGAAGCCGGAGTCGCTGAGCAAAGAGGAGGCTGTTAAGGCAGGGCCTGTGAAGAGAAGTGGACTACGTGTGTGTGGTGTCGTGCCTGCATATTCAAGGGGGTGAATCGGGCGAAGACACGTGCGAAGACACGTGCGGACTGAGACTTGCCAAGCGATGTACAAGTTTCGTCTGGGAACACTTGGAGACTTTCGGGATCGGAGGCAGTTGGTGTGGCCGACGCAAGTCTGGGCCCACAGCGTAGCCCTAGGAATGACCGCACAAGGGATCACACGAGTGAGGAAGCAACACACACCTCGCCCACCTAGAACTGGGCTGAGCGAAGCCGTGCTGAGCCGAGAAGAGCTGGGCTTTGCTGAAGTGGCGCTCAGCTGACCAAGCTGAGCGGTGCAGAAGGAGAGCTGAGCTGTGTCGAGCTGAGCCAAGTCCGAGGTTGTGCGATCTGAGCGTCTTACCTGTTTCGTTGAGAGGCGCTTCGCCACATTGGGACTTGGAGCTCATTGTGGGGGTTGTCTGTGCATCAGACCCTGAGATGTTCAGTCTGGGGTCTGGGAAGAGAGCGTGGCCTGCTGCGTCTGATTTCACCTCGGCAAATTGGTGTCACAGCTGGGATATGGAATCAGTATCGTAATTTTACCCCCAGCTCAGATCCCCAGTATGGGAGTCTCAGAATCTGAGCCAAAACCGAGATTCGGCTCTGGGGTGCCACCGCTGGGATATGGAATCAGTATCGTAATTTTACCCCCAGCTCAGATTCCCAGCTTGGCAGTCCCCGAGCTTGAGTCAAAGTTGAGATTCGGCAATTGTACACACACTCTAGGACGCTGAGCCGTGTTCCCGGTCTAAGATGATGATGGAGTCTTGGAAGTTAAGCGGCTGGGTGAAAGTCAGCTGCCACCCCGAGGCTAGGACGTGACTAAGAATCTGCGACGTGCCTGCAGGACCCGGGATGTGACTTCGTGGTCTCGTGTATGAAGTGGCTACATGGAGATGGCTACATTGCCGGTCTGGGATCTGCGGTAGTTGCTCATTCAAGTTGGCGGTTGCCGTTTGGAGTGTAGCTCTGAAGGGTCTCCCCGTTGTGGCTTTTCGACACCTGGTGTCTGGCACACAAGATTCGGCCCGTCCAGTCGCCTTTGGATATGGGCCATTTGGAGCCACAGAATTTTGGCCTCCTCTGGATTACACCTGATTTGTACCCAGAGTAATCAGTGTAATCAAGTGATGACAGACCAAGTCCGGCCAATCCCGGCCACAAAATCCTGGCGTAATCGGGTTATCACTGATTTGCACCCAAGAGCAATCAGTGCAATCAAGTGATGACTGTCCAGACAGGCCAATGGAAGGACGCCAAAGCAGTGACGCGCATTCACGGGCGCCGTCAAGCCAGTAGCGTAGTAGGTATTTCACCCTTGGTCAAGGTGTACCCAGGAGATGTTTGCACCCTTACTTGATAGGCCCTATGTATGTGCATGTGCATGATAATCAATCAGAGTTTGTTTTGCCTGAAGACCGCACGCCGCGGAATTCGTTTTGCGCCGACGGACGTGTTGCTTCACAGGGACCAAGTCCCTGCTCCCGGCGGCGCGCGCAAGGCCAAGTGGAGTCGCTACGAGTGTTTTACGGTCAAGCTCAGCTAACTGCAAACAAATTCAAGTTTAACATCCAAGCCTTTTCGTGTTTCGTCCCGGTTTGCCTTCGTTGTTGTATCTCAACACGAGGGACATTAGTTTTGCTGGTTTGCTTGCTGGTTGGCTGGTTTCCTGGCGGTGCTTCATATTTTCGAGCGGAAGGTGCTCCGCTCTGAGGTTTCGGCAGAGCAACACCTGGGATAGTGGTTTCTGGGGTTGCTAGTGGTATCCGTGTGGCGCGAATAATCTGGGATAGTGGTTCCCAGCTTCGTTGTGTCGCCTACGTCACGGCGTGGTGCGCGGAAGTCCCAGGGTGTAGAGCGATATCCCTGGATCAAGACAGGCCTGCCGAGCCACTCTCGGGCCACTCTGGTCTGAGGGGCGAGTGAAGACCGTTGTGCGACTTCAGTCTGAGCCGCCAGAGGAAGGTGTCGTGACGGAAGCGACTCGAAGCCGGAGTCGCTGAGCAAGGAGGAATGAGCGCGATCCAAGGGCCTGAGAAGAGAAGGGATCAAGCGTGTGAAGTGGACGTGGAGTATATTTAAGAAAACGGGGCAAGCGGACTTCGCGCGTGCGTATAAGGTCTTCCAAGCGAATTCGTCTGGTGTGCACCTGGAAATTTCGAGTTCGGAGGCAGTGGTGGGCCGACGCAAGTCTGGGCCACGCAGCCTTGGGAAAACCAAGACAAGGGATTGCAAGAGGAGGAACACTGCCCACCCAGTTTGGAAGCTGAGATCTGATCTCAGATTCTGTATTGAGTGGTCTGAGATCGAGGTCTAGCCGCGAGGCTATTCCCTGATTTCGGAGCCCGCAACGCCACGCAAGAACTACAGGGTAGGCGGTCCAGTTACTATTAGTAGTCCTATATGTATTGTATTTGTCGATGCTTGTGCTCTGAATGCATTTGTAGGTCATGTAACCAAGCTGCTCAGATCTTCAAAACCGATTACAACCAGGCTACATTTTGTGTTCGTCACTCGATTTGCTTCCGGAGCGGGTGCATTCTATGGGCAAAACACAACTGCCCCGGATCGTGGAACGATGCTGAGACCGGTTTAGAATTCCGCTCCAAGCTGCTTGACACGAAGCTGTGTCCGGACCAGACATTGTGGTGGTGAGCGTGTAACGGGGTTACACGTACAAGTGGCTACAAGCCACTTGTGAATTTAACAGTTAGGATATCTGTTAAAAGTTTTAGATACTTCCTCACCTTGGTGTAAGTCACACCAATGGATACATTGAAGTGGACCACCAGTGAGTGGTCCACACATACCAAAGATCCTATTGGTAGAAAGCAGAATCTTTCTACCAATTAGAGACGTGCATATATGGGGCTCTGACAGCCAGCCGCTGTCAATCCCTTTCATAGATGATAAACAGTTTTAGCAGATTTTAGAGGAAGATCAATTTCAAACAATACAGTTCTCATTTTACCTTAAACTAGCTACTTGAGTCTTGTCGAGCTAACTATATTTGTGTATTCAAATATAATTAACCTAAGTAAGTACTAAGTACTTACGCTTCCTCATACACGTTGCGCAACGTGTAAGCAAAGTAGTGAGTCAAGTTAGACCCACTACACCTGGTAGCACTTTGTAGTCCGTCCAACGACCGATCGCTTGACGTTCATACGAGGTGTAGAACGCGGAGCCGAGAACCACAATGAGCACGGAGGGCCCATGGAGAGCTAACACGCCTGCAACGCATGTTGCACGCGCTGACTGCCCCACCGTCTGACCCAGAGTGGAAGCTCCAACGACTGTCAACAGTCATTGAGCGCGCATAGCTACGATGCTGCGTACGCTATCGCCGACGGACCATTAGTGTTGCTCTGGGGTTCATCATGAAGGAGCAGCGTGATGCTGCTTCTCAGTGACGGCGTCGCGGGAGACACCGCGTGCTCAACCATTAAAGTGAGCGTAAGCAATTACGTGGGAAGAGAGGGCGTCTCCTCCGGTGGCTTGTCGAGCTCGAAGCCAGCATAGCGCGTCGACGCATCGTCGACCGTGTCGAAGGTCGCGTTCGCCATGTCTGCCTTGGCGGACGCGCAGGAGTTAGGCGCTATGGAGCCGACTTCCGATCCTACGTGCGCACGTACGAAGTGTTAAAGAGGGCTCAAAACTGTTTGAGCCCCGCAAAAGAGTTTCGGTCGAGGGCGGAGTCCTCGACCTTCAGCAGGGTAAGCATGACTCATGCCATGTCCAGCGCGCACGGTACTTGGTCTCGAACATCATGACAACCCGATAGACGAGGGCGACTAAGTCGCACACATGAAGGACAGAGAGGGCCCGAAGAACTATCTCTTCCGAGGGTACCGAGTATTCGAAGCTGCGATTACTCTTCGCAATGCAAGAAGAGTTTAGCTGTGGCAGGCTAAACTCCATGCAAAATCGAGGCCGCAACCGCGCCCGGTAGTGAGGACGGAGGTCCAGAACCAATGGACCTCTCGAACGCAAAACCGCTGTTACCAGCAGCAGGAGGTAACGTGCGATGCTTCCGTTGCGGAAGAATCGTCACGGTACGGGAGTGCACAGCCCCATGCCCCTGGAGGTGGTGCCGTCGGCGATGCAGGCATCGCCGCGGACCAACAAAAAAAAGCGAACATCCAGTAGGCGCGGGCGCTACTGGTATGCAGTCGCGCGTGCCGACATCGCACGCGACACTGAGGATCTAGCCCCCAGTGAGACCAGCTCACTGTAAGAAACAAGATGACAGGCCAAACCTAGTCATCTTGAAGGTTTACTCGAAGAGAGCGAGTGACTCTTCGAGCTTTGGTAGATTCAGGCGTCGAACAACTTTGTTCGACTACGAAGCTGCGAGACTTGACTTCGAGGAGGTAAATGACCTCGAAGTCTCTGATGGCTGACTGGCAACTGGTGCCATCGTGAAGACTGAGAAGCGCGTCGTAGCGTGCGCTTCTCGTACAAACAACGAGTGTTGTCGAATTTATCGTCCTGGACCTCGAGATAAGTTCGACGTGTAGTAATGGGTATGCCTGGCTTGCACGGCATGATCCGGTGATAGACTGAAGCGCACGCTCATGCACTTCGACGCGACAGCGGAACAGAGAGCGATGGCCCTGTTACCGCAGCGCACGCACCAGCAGGGTGCGCGCTTCACCGTCAGACAGCGCTTTATGCTGCCGTCCCGGAGTGCCAAGAAGCAGGAGGGCCGGTGACCAACGTGGCGGCAAGGCTGACGCCGAGTCGGAAAGACGATGGTTCCGGAGCAATACGTAACTGAAATCAAAGCGGCTAACAA